>NC_083341.1:83604470-83904470 GCF_019175385.1 Lycium barbarum
ATATCGCAAACAACAATCATCATTCGTCTATATTACCCACATTTCGTAATTTCACTCTAATTTCTCCATAATCAAGGTCATAGTTTATTATTGTATGTTATCACATATAATACTTATTCCATGTTATAAATGTCATTCACAACATACTTACAATCACAACATACCAATATTCATGATTTACCCCAAACTACTACTCAACAATGACACTATTCACACATTCATGACCCATTTTCTATATCTTTTTACAATTCAAGTGTCTTAGCTTTCCAATACCTTAAATGATATTGAATGACCATAAAAATCACCTTATATCATGGAAGAATAATCCTTGAGTGGAACTTCTCTTCTTGCACCAAAACCCTAGCTCACTTCCCTTGAGATTTCTTGGGGTAGATGAACTTTGATAGGTTTCATACACTTGATTTTGTGGGTTTGATGAAGTTGATCATGGATTTCTCTTGGATTCTTGTAGTTGAAGAGTGGACAGAATTCTAGAGTGTTCTAGAGAGAAAAGGAGTGAAATCAGAAAATGAAATAAAATGAACTTGGTCCCTTATTAAATACACAATTTCTGACCCGTCACAGACATACGGACCGACATACGGTCCGTACATTTTATACGGGCCGTATATCTAGCCGTATGTTTGGTCCAGTGAACGTTGCCCCTCTTGGATAAATATACGGCCTAACATATGGTCAGTATAATTTATACGGCCCGTATGTTGGGCAGTATAATTTATACGGCCACTATGCCCAGCTGTTCCGATTTCGTTCTCGTTGACTCGTTTGATCTCCAATCCTTATGGAACTTTCTTAATACTTGTTTAACACTTCAATACCAATCTAAGGGACGTTATTACTCTTTTCCAAAGCACTATTAAATCATTGTTGACTCGTTACTCATAATTCTTTCCGATACACAACGTATGCCTTGCCTTCCTTGACAACATTCTTCCCTCACCTCCAATGTCTTTGAAATTTGGATTAGGATAGTCAAATGCTATTTCTTACTTACCAAAACATCGCATACGTCATGCCCTTCGTCAGTCTATTCACTGTGCATGAGCGGAAAATTTTTCGAGGTGTAACACATATGGCCTTGGGAGTGGTTCGGAATTTCGGTTGAGACATAGAAAATCATTTGGGATTCTGGTACCTGTAGTCTGCCAATGCGGTATCGGTGCCATCCAATCGGCACCGCTGTTGCGGTTGGATGGACGTTGGGGCAGCCAAGTGTGTTTTGGCCAAGGCCGTCCCAGCTATCTGTGAGGGCGCTAGGGCGGTGACGCTGTTGCGGACCCGATGCCGCTGTGGCGGTATCGGGCCTGTTATTTCCTTTAGAGTGTATTAAAAAACCCGTAGTCTATTCATTTGTCACCATTATGAAAATTGAGCCTTTGGGGACTGTTCTTGGAGATAATTGGTGAAGATTCTTGTTGGTAAGCTCTCCTAACCCTCTTGCTATTTCATTGTTTCTAATCATCTTAGGATCCCTCTTTCCTTGTTAGCCCTTAGTAATGGAAGATTAAAAGTAGGTTTTAATATATTTTATATCTAGGCTTATTAATGATGAAATTCATGGGTTTATGCTAGATTATGATGTATCTAAGGTTATTGATCATATATCTTCCATTGTTAGTGTTGAATCCTTGAATCTAAGAGTTAGGATTTATACCCAAAATTGGGGGTTTTGCTTGAAATTCGAAATTGGATGAATCCTTGAGTTAATTAGCAATTTACCCTTGTGGGCCCGTTTCCCCAAATTGTAGGATTGGTTTTGACCTAATTTGAATGATAGCAATATAGGTATCGTTCTTCATGATTTCTAATCTAGATTTCGAATATGCCTAGACTTCTTTGATCTTGAGGCTCAGCGGAAGGGCAAGGCTATAGAGTGACTGTTGGTGTTGCTGTTCCGCCATCTAGGTAGGTTATGGCTTACCCTTGGTAAGACTTTGTGTAGCGAAACATATATTTAGATGATATTGTCAGAGAAAGCATGTAAACCT
This sequence comes from Lycium barbarum, assembly GCF_019175385.1. NCBI lineage: Eukaryota > Viridiplantae > Streptophyta > Magnoliopsida > Solanales > Solanaceae > Lycium > Lycium barbarum. Next base: position 83,606,480 of record NC_083341.1, read on the forward strand.
TCGGGTATGAAGTTGGGTTGGATATTTTCTTAGGTTGGGCCCTATTACGTCAGCCATCCCGTTGTGTTATGACTTGACTGTTCTATTGTGTTAGATTGATGCCACGTGTTGTGAGTAGATATTGGGATCTGTTGTTCCATCTTGATTGTGATATTATAGTATCCTAAGGGTTGACATTGATATGATGATAGAGTTCTATATGATTCGTGTAGTCTTTCATGATATTGTTGGCGTACCCACGTTGGTACTTGTGATACTAGTATATTATTGGTGTACCTATGGTTGTACTTGTGAAACTGATATATTGTTGGTGTACCCATGTTGGTACTTGTGACATTGATATGTTGTTGGTGTACCAATGTTGGTACTTGTGATATTGATCTGATTATTGATATTGACACATACATTGCACGTATTTTCATCCATTCATGATATACTGTTGATACATTGATGAAACACTGTGATGAGATGGGCTTAGTTTTTACTTGAGTGACGTGAGAGTCCGATATCCAATGTTCGTTCCGGAATCGTGTATTGAGTAAGTGCACGCTAGTGATACATTAATGATACTTGATGAAATACCGTGATGAGCTAGGCTCGATTTTTACTGGAGTAACGTGAGAGTCCAATATCCGATGTTCATTCAGGAATCGTGGATTGACTGAGTGCATAAACTCCATGGGTCCCCCAGGGTGGTGCCGGTGAGAACCCTCATGGGCAAAGATTCGGGTCTCGTCTGTCTGTTGGGAAAAGATCCAGGACGCGTGGCACTTAGACTTCGTGAGTCCTCTTGGGTTGTGCTATCGAGACGTCGATACTTCCTTCTGGAGTATATGTGTACACAACATTGCTTAACATCGCATTGCATTCATACATTATTGCATTGTATTCCATCATGGCTTATATTGAGATGATTTGGTATTTTAGTTGTGATATTGGTTTCGGATTGGACATTTTGAGACTTGGCATATTTGGGTTTAGATGCTCTAATTAGGCGATGACGTGTACTTGGTTCAGATTATGTTTGACTTATACTTGTTGATGTCACGACCCGACTAGGGGGCCATGACGGGTACTCAGAGCTGACTACCGACCACTACTCATTATGTCAATCCTCATACTCATCTTGGACACATAAAATCTCTCAGACAACACCTGCGTATATATAGGCCCTCACGGCTGCAAAAAGATATACAAATGTACAATGTAGCCATCACGGGACACCTACCACCCATACATACACATCTACGAGCCTCTACTAGAGTAATGTGACATAAGGACGGGACAAGACCCTGTATGCCCATATATGTACACAAAAGAATACTTCATAACTAGCACCTTTAGAATAGTGAGGTGCTCCTGTGTATCTGCTGATTAGCTCCTAGGAATCTAGGCCACCTCCCCTGTCTACCTGTGGGCATCAATAGAGCGTCCAAAAAGAAAGGATATCAATACAAACATTGTACTAAGTATGTAAGGCATGAACAATAATGACATATCAAAGAAATAAGGGAACATCAAATAAGGAAACAACCTGTACTGAGGATCACTTTAACCAGAACAATGCATGCTAACTTACATCATAACATCATCATATCAAGTATGCATATATAAGCTGCCCGACCATATAGGTATGGTGTAATCATCATTAGCCTACGTCCAGGCCTCCCGCGTCCGGTGCAAACATCTCATGTTGCCCACTAGTGGTGTCTGCCCATGCCCTCTAGCAATGGTGTATATGCTGCCTGCCTTAGTGGTGTCTTCTCGGCCATCTAGGCATGGTGTAATCTCATCATCATGTACTTATCATAATGCATGCATAAGAACTCAATGATAAGCTATAACTCTATCGGGGTGACATAAGGTCGAGAACCCCCGATTCAATCCGTATAAGTAACCGTATAACTCATCAGTGATGGACCTTCACTGTAACGGTTATATTGACCATTATACAGACCGTATAATTGGTTGTATAATCCACTTTCCCTCTGAACTTGTTCTCGTGGTTTCGTTTGATCCCCAATCCTTATGGAACCTTCTTAGCACTTGTTTAACACTTCATTAACAATCTAAGGACCGTCATAACTCTTTCTCAAGGAATAATTAAGTCAACAATAGTTCGGTACTTTATAAAACTTCTCTGAAACACAACGTATACTTCGCCTTTCTCAACGAACTCTATTCTCTTAACTCAAACGTTTTTGGAATCTTAATTATAGCCGGTAAGTACTATTTCTTACTTGTAGAAACATCATATACTTCTCACCCTGCGTTAGTCTATTTACTGAGCAACGACATGGAATTTTCCGAGGTGTAACATTCTTCCCCCCTTCAAAAACATTCGTCCTCGAATGTTAAGTTCTCGGGAATTCTACTGAAATTTTGCCAGAGTTTCCCCTGTAATATGGCGCTACCATACTATCACCACAGCCCACAACTACAATGCCTCGCAGGGATACAACACAATAGCGAGGAATTATAGCCACACACGACCAAAAGCATAAAAAGGAAAGCATTACATACCTCGTAATACCGAAGTCTAATCTTGGATCTCTTTTGGCGCTGGAAACAGTTGCGGGTATTTGGACTTCATGTTTTCTTTCGCTTCCCAAGTCATTTCTTCTCGATTATTATTTCTCCACAAGACCTTAACTGAGGCTACCTCTTTATTTCTAAGTCTTCGTACCTGCCTATCTAGTATGGCAACGGGTACCTCTTCATAAGCCAACATTTCTGTCACCTTAAAATCATCTACCGGCACGATCCTAGTAAGATCCCCGAGACACTTACGGAGCATGGATACATGGAAAATTGGATGGACTGATCCGAGTTCTGGAGGCAAGTCCAGTTTATAGGCTACTTGACCCACCTTGCGGACAATCTTATAAGGTCCAATGTATCGAGGACTTAATTTTCCCTTATTGCTAAATCTCATCTCTCCTTTCATCGGTGATACCTTCAGGAATACCCAATCATCAACTTGAAATTCTAAGTCTTGCCGACGGTTGTCCGCATAAGATTTCTGGCGACTTTGGACTGTCACTAATCGATCTCGGATAACCTTGACCTTTTCCACTGCTTGTTGAATCAACTCCGAACCTATTAGTTGTGTCTCTCCGACTTCGAACCATCCAATTGGGGACCTACACTTCCTCCCATATAGAGCTTCATACGAGGCCATCTGAATACTGGAATGATAATTGTTATTGTATACAAACTCGATAAGAGGCAAGTGATCATCCCAGCTACCTCCAAAATTTATCACACATGCTCGCAACATATCTTCCAAGGTTTGAATGGTGCGTTCAGCTTGTCCATCAGTTTGTGGATGAAACCCTATGCTAAGTCTCACTTGAGTACCCAAACCTTCTTAGAAAGACTTCCAGAATTTAGCTGTAAATTGTGGTCCTCTATCTGTGATAATAGATATCGGAACACCATGAAGTTGCACTATCTCCTTAAGATATAACCTTGCATAATCTTCTACTGGATATGTGATTTTGACTGGAAGAAAATGAGCTGATTTCGTGAGTCTGTCCACGATCACCCATATGGAGTCATACTTGCTTCGGTAATGAGGCACCCCTACAATAAAATCCATGTTGATCACTTCCCATTTCCAGGTTGGGATTTCTATGGCTTGTAACAATCCTACCGGCTTTTGATGCTCAATTTTCACTTTTTGGCAATTTGGACATGGAGCTACAAATTCTGCTATATCTTTCTTCATTCCTTCCCACCAATACATCAATTTGAGATCGTGATACATCCTTGTCACTCCTGGGTGAATGGAATACCGAGAGTAATGAGCTTTTTCTAGAATCCGATGATGTAATCCCGCAACATTTGGAACACATAGCTTGTCTCAGTATCTAAGAACTCCATCTGTAGAAACTTCAAATGGCGACTTCTCTTTCTCATGAAGTATATCTCTATAGTGGCTCAACTGGGAATCTTCATATTGGCGCACCCTCACCTCTATATCTAAGGATGAAATAGTTAGGTTGTGAATACCAACCCTTGCATTACCCGAATCAATTAGACGAACTCCGAGGTTAGCTAGTTGGTGGAGCTCACGAATTAATTCTTTCTTATCCGAAGGAACCTCACATAGACTACCCATTGATTTGCAGCTAAGTGCATCGGCTACTACATTCGCCTTTCCAGGATGATATAAAATACTCACATCATAATCATTTAATAATTCTAACCACCACCTCTGCCGAAGATTTAACTCCTTCTGTTTGAAAATCTATTGGAGAATCTTGTGATCTGTATAAATATCAACATGAATGCCATACAAATAGTGTCTCCCCATCTTTAGCGCATGAATAACCGCGACCCATTCAAGATCATGGGTCAGATAGTTCTTCTCATGTTTCTGCAACTGCCCGGAAGCATAGGCAATGACCTTACCGTGCTATATCAACACACAGCCTAACCCAACACCAGAGGCATCACAATACACAACATAACCATCTGGCCCTTCAAGGAGTATCAGGACTGGGGCTGAAGTCAATCTGTCCTTCAATTCCTGGAAATTGCGTTCACAAGCGTCAGTCCATTGAAATTTTGCGGATTGTTGAGTTAGCTTCATCAATGGTGCTGAAATAGAGGAAAACCCTTCAACAAATCTTCTATAGTAACCTGCCAAGCCCAGAAAACTACGGACTTCTGTAGGCGTTGTAGGCCTTAGCCAAGTCTTCACAACCTCAATTTTCTGAGCATCAACTCGAATTCCATCAGCTGAAATAATGTGGCCTAGAAAAGTCACAGTATTTAGCCAAAACTCGCATTTTGAAAATTTTGCATACAACTCGCGAGTCCGAAGAATCCCAAGGACAACGCACAAATGGTCTATATGCTCTGATTCTGTCCGAGAGTATACTAGAATATCATCAATGAACACAATCACGAACAGATCTAAGAGAGGTCTAAATATATTATTCATAAATATCGCCGGAGCATTAGTCAACCCAAATGACATCACACGAAATTCATAGTTGCCATATCTCGTTCGGAAGCTGTTTTGGGAATATCTTCTTCTCTAACTCTCACCTAATGATACCCTATTCTCAGATCAATTTTGGAAAATCATTTGGCACCCTGTACTTGGTCAAATAAATCATCAATTATTTGAAGAAGGTATTTATTCTTTATCGTCACCTTATTCAGCTACCTTAATCAATGCACGTTTGTAGGGAACCGTTTTTCTTTCTCCCAAATAGGACGGGTGCTCCCCACGATGAGGAACTGGGCCTAATAAACCCCTTCTCGAGCAAATCTTTCAATTGTGCCTTTAGTTTTTTCAATTGTGCGGGAGTCATTCGGTATGGAGGAATAGAGATTGGTTTAGTATTCGGTAACACATCAATAGAGAAATCAATCTCTCTTTCCGGAGAAAGATCTGGAAATACATCAGGAAATTCATTCACTACCGGGACGGATTGAAAAGTCGGTGGCTATGCTTCAGTGTCATGAACTCAGACTACCTCTAGGGGATGTTGTATTGCCTTTCCATTCAAGTACGGGTTCTCCCAGGAATTGGAATCTAACTAATTTCATTCTACAATCCACATTAGCATAACAAAAGACCAACCAATCCATGCCCATAATCACATCAAAATCTAACATTTCTAGTTCAATCAAATCAGTTGTAGTCTGGCGATCACACACCACAATCACACAATTTTTATTCACCTGCCTCACTATTACTGGATTACCAACCGAAGTAGATACCTCGAAAGGTTTAATTGGCTCGAGTTTCACCCCAATACAGCCAGCAATATAGGGAGTGATATAAGATAATTTAGAACCTGGATCAATTAATACATAAACGTCATGAGAGAATATAGATAGAATACATGTAACCACATCCGGGGAGGACTCAAGATCATGTCGTCCGGCTAAAGCATAGATACAGGGCTGGGTGCCACCTGAACTAGATGCTCCTCCTCCCCTACCGCGGCCTACTGGAATCTGGGGAGTCTGCCTTATCGGGCGCACGGACGAAGAAGAACCAGCTGCTGATCCTATGGGTTGAGCCCCAACTCTACCACTCATCGATGGACAATCTCGCATCATATGGCCAACCTGACCACAAGCGTAGAAAGCATCTGAACCTCGGCAACACTGACCGGAATGTAATCTACTGCACTGGCTACATCGCGGCACTGGTGGTCTCCGCTGGCGAGGATTACCTCCAAACTGAGGACCTAGAGCTCTCGAACTCTGACCTGGACTAGAATGAATAGGGCTATCAAATCGTGTGCCCGCAAACCTAGGAGGTGCCCTCGTCGCGGACTGACCCGAATAACTGGAATACTGTTGCCTCTGACCCCCTCTGTACTCACTACTGGCATCGATAGATCTGGCCCTCTTTCTCTGTCCTCTATCAATATCACGCTCACCCCTCTGTGGCTTTTGTTGCTTCTCTAAATTCTGGGCGTGGGCCTGAATACGGGAAATATCCATCCCTTTCTGCAATGAAGCTGTCAAGCAATCTTTGAACAAATGTGGCCCTAAGCCACTCACAAATCTGTGTACCCTATCTCCCATATCAGCCACCATAGTCGGAGCATACCTAGCCAATAAATTAAAGTGAAGGCTATACTCCCGGGCACTCATGTTCCCTTGCTTAAGATTCAAGAATTTATCAGCTCTGGACCGACGAACCTCGGGCGACAATAGTGGCAAATAAAAGCATCTACGAATTCCTGACAAACTGGGGGAGGTGCATTTTCCTTTCTTGAAGATATCCAGTTATTATACCAAAGGACTGCTACATCTTGGAGTCTATAAGATGTCAACTCCATAGATTCAGTATCCGAGGCATGAATAATTCTCAACGTCCTCAGCATCTCATCAATAAAGCCTTGCGAGTCTTCATCCGGCTTTGACCCAAAAAATTCTTAGGGATTTGAACTCATGAAATCACGGGCTCTAGCACTAGTCGCCCTGTCACCTGGACCCGTACTCTGCCGCTGTGCCTGAGCGGAAACTAGCTGTGTCAATCACTGAATAGCTTCGATCATTTGTTGCCCCGAAGCACCCGGTGGAGGAACTGGAGGCATAGGAGCCAGAGCTGAAGCCCCCTCTGGTTCTTCTAAAATAGGCGGAGTGTGAGAGGTATTGGATAGAGCCTCATCATGAGATTCACCCTCTTCTATATTTGTTGGTGCCTCCCATTCCATTTGCCATGCTGTAGTAGCCTTGCCTTTCTGGGCGGCTGTGGCTTTTCTCTTTACCGGCATTGCTGAAATCATAACGCACAATTAAGGAGGAGAAAATCTTATGACATGGCTCTATGGCACGAGCTAATAAGAAGAAGAATGGTCCATTTTCCTAAATGCCCCGCAGCCTCTTGTTTATAAGTGTGGCGCACTTCACACCCATAAATGAGACTCTGCTAGACACGACTCGTAGACACACCCTAGGACAGAACTGCTCTGATTCCACTTTTGTCACGACCCGACTAGGGGGCCATGACGGGTATCCGGAGCTGACTACCGAGCACCACTCATTATGTCAATCATCATACTCATCCTGGACACATATAATCTTTAAGACAACACATGCATATATATATAGGCCCTCACAGCTGCAAAATGATATACAAATGTACAATGTAGTCATCATGGGACACCTACCACCCACACATACGCATCTACGAGCCTCTACTAGAGTACTGTGACATAAGGACGGGACAGGACCACGTCATGCCCATATATGTACACAAAAGAATACATCTTAACTGGCACCTCCGGAATAGTGGGGTGCTCCTGTGTATCTGCTGAGTAGCTCCTAGGAATTTAGGCCACCTCCCTGTCTACCTGTGGGCATGAACATGGCATCCAAAAAGAAAGGACGCCAGTACAAACATTATACTGAGCATGTAAGGCATGAACAATAATGACATATCGAAGAAATAAGGGAACATCAATAAGGAAACAAACTATAATGAGGATCACTTTAAATAGAACAATGCATGCTAACTTACATCAAAACATTATCATATCAAGTATGCATATATAAGCTGCCCGACCATATAGGTACGGTGTAATCATCATTAGCCCGCATCCAGGCCTCTTTCGTTCGGGTTAAACATCTCATGCTGCCCACTAGTGGTGTCTGCCCCTGCCCTCTAGACATGGTGTATATGCCGCCCGCCTTAGCGGTGTCTGCCCGGCCATCTTGGCACGGTGTAATCTCATCATCATGTACTTATCATAATGCATGCATAAGAACTCAAGGATAAGCTATAACTCTATCGGGGTGACGTAAGGTCGCTAACCCCCGATTCCATTATGGAGTAGTCATAATCATCCTGCCTCACCTTGAAGGAACTAGCGTCATAAGGTGAGTCTAACAACATTGAATATCATCAAAGAATCATTGACTTCATAAGAATATCATATCATAGGCTTTGTAATCTTTAGACATAGGCTCGTCATCATCATTATTGTATTTATAACATGTCTCTCATCTTTATCTCATAAGAAGCTCTTTGTAAACATAGACTCATAGTTTCTAAAATGTAAGAAGGTCATGGAAAGATAAAGGGAATCGTGTCATAGGAATCATGCCTTAGAAAAGAAGGTACTAGCCTCACATACCTTTTCTCCCATCTAACATGCCGACTAAACGCTTCCTTCCAAGTTCGTAATTCTACATTCAAAGTAATTCGTGCTAAGATTAGATAATCGGAGACGTACTTAAACTTAAGCTAAAGCTAACGAAAATCGGACAGCATCTCTTTTGTTTCTATAACTTTCTCCCTTTAATATAATAACTTCTAAGCGTCAACAACACACCCACAATATCATAATCAATAACCTTTATTATGTTGGCCATCATTCAATTCTCACAATTTCCTCTCAAAGCCATCCATGACCATGGTGGTCTCCCAACATCATATTCATTCACATATCATGCTTCTCTAACATTCTTAATATTATTTATAACAAGATTATACTCATAATATCTCAAGATTTATGATTCATGTCAACTATTATTCAAGAACACCATTACTTCACATATGAGCTCCATATTCTACCTTCTTCCATAATCCAAGTTTTCCAACCCCTCAATATTCCAAATAACATGAGATGATCATAAAACTTACCTTTGATTGTGTAGGAACGGGTTTTAGATGGAGTTTCCTAACTTGAAGAAAACCCTAACTTCCATTCAAAGAGATTTCTTGACTCCAAGCAACCCTAGAGAGCTTCTTTACACTTGATTTCCTTGAATTGATGAAGTTGATCTTTGATTTATCTTGGATTCTTATAAATAAAAGGTGTGGAATGTTCTAGAGGTGTGGAGAGAAGTGGAGAAGTGAAGAAATGAAAATAATAACATGGGGATCTTATATTTATAATTGGAAAAATCTGACCTGTCGTGCATTATACGGGCACTTATACGGTCCATATAAGTGACCATGAAAGTGCCCTAGCAAAACTTCATTTTCTGTAACCATTATACGGTACCTTATACGGTCCGTATAATTTTATACGATCCGTATAAGTGACCGAATAAATCCATCAGTGATGGACATTCACTGTAACGGTTATACGGACCGTTATATAGACAGTATAATATTACACGAACCGTATAATTGGTCGTATAATCCACTTTCCCTCTGAACTTGTTCTCGCCGTTTCGTTTGATCTCCAATCCTTATGGAACCTTCTTATCACTTGTTTAACACTTCAATAACAATCTAAGGGGTGTCATAACACTTCCTCAAGGCATCATTAAGTCAACATTAGTTCGGTACTTTGTAAAACCTCTCCGAAATACAACGTATACTTGGCTTTTCTCAACGAACTCCCTTCTCTTGCCTCAAACGTCTTTAGAATCGTAATTAGAGCCGTTAAGTACTACTTCTTACTTGTATAAACATCATATACTTCTCACCCTGCGTTAGTCTATTTACTGAGCAACGACATGGAATTTTTCGAGGTGTAACCGTTGATTTATTTTCCTATCATGCTTTATTAGCTGAATTATGTTACCTATACTTAGTCGGCCGATGATACCTACCAGTACTGTGGATTTTGTCACGACCCAACCCCGTAGGCCAAGACTAGTGCCCGAGATGGACACTCGTACATATTTACTTGGCAAGGTCTACTCGCGTTTAGCATATTAAGGACTTTTATACATACAAGACAATATATCATTTAGATCGTTAGTTATAATATCGCATACGAACCGGTCAAGTTATTATAGTGTAGGGAAAAGCCAGACGTAAACCATATTAACATAACTGGACAAAAACGACCTATGACCCACATACATGTCTACAGGCCTCTAAGAGTAACAACAATATCATATGGCAGGACAGGGCCCCGCCGAACCCTGAAATAGTCATATATACATATGTATGTACCATAGAAGGATCTGTACCAAAAGTATGGGCTCCGGAACAAGGGAGTACTCCAAAGTAGCAGGATAGATGTCCTAAGCTGGTGGGTCACTCACATGAGCGTCTGTACCTGCGGGCATGAAATGCAGCCCCCGAAGAAAAGGGGGTCAGTACGGAATATGTACTGAGTATGTAATGCATGAAATACAGTAAAGAGGATCATAACTAAACGGAGATTTACCAGAAACAAGCATGACTGTAAAAAAAAACATCAATACACTGACCTTTTGAAATGAAAATCATGCATGTCAACATCATATAAACATATAACGTGTCCCGACCCTCTAGTGAGGGGCTCGGTGGATAAAATCATGCATGTCAACATCATATATCATATATGCATAACGTGTCCCGGCCCTCTAGTGAGGGACTCGGTGGATAGAATCATCATATGCCATCCTGGCCGCCACCCCCCATATATATATATATATATATAACGTGTCCCGGCCCTCTAGTGAGGGACTCGGTGAACAATGCAATGGAGTGCGCACGAGAACGTGTCCTGGCTCGGGACTCAGTGAAGGATATATTAAGGCATGCAGGAGCAGAGTAGTGAGAAACTATATGCACATAGATCAATTTCAAGGCTCGATGAATAAATATATAAAACGACACTTGAAGGATCATAAACACGTTTCGAGGCGATCCCAGTTAGTATAAGAAAGTTATGGACATTTATTCATCACAGAAACCTTTTCGAACGTTTCAAAACAATCCGAGACCGCCTATGAAAGTTAGGGACTCTTTATATTTTTCTTGTTATTAAATCATGCAATAAACTCAACTATACCAATGTATGCTCATGTCAAGAAGTAAATAAGAATCATAAACAAGCTCGGAACTAAAGAATAGAGTTACCCCAAGATACGTATCATACCTTACTTGGCTCTAGGACATGCCAAAAGAAAGAAAGGGTAAGCCTTACATACCTTGCCCGCTTCCTAAGCTAATCCGAACTTAAGTCTCGGCTTTCGCAAGATCTACAACAACGTTAGTAGATACCAAACATTAGCTATGGGTGCTTAAGAGTCCAATTCTAAACTAACACTTTATCTACAGAAATTTCGGCAGCATTTTCCCTGTAAATACAACCAACCCTGAGAGTCCAACTCGGCCAAATTGTCAACTACAATCCGAGAATTCAACTCGGCCAAATTATCAACAACAATCCGAGAATTTAACTCGGACAAATTATCAACAACAATACGAACAACCATACTAACAACTTCAACGATCAATTCAGAACGCATTTTAACGTTGGTAACCATTTCCACACAATTCGACGGCATTTCATTTACGTTCAAATTAACCACGAGATCTCAATCCCAAATCTTCCAAACTTGATAAGAACAACAACAACACATTCCGTTCTTTCAAATTGATTAACTACACCAACAATTCACACTCTAACAACATTATTTTCCATAAATACAAGAAGTGGTATTAATGTAGCATTAGCTTCTAAAATAACTCTCCAACCATTACAACTTCAACTAGAATTATTAAACTTTCATTTTCATCATAGAATCCGTAACAACAACAACCAAAAGACTAAGTAAAAATTGGTTCCTCATTCCTACACAACACAACACATACACGGCCAAGCACCACACCTACACGGCTCAACCCCAACACACAAAATTTCATGAATTTCATTCATTCTACCCACTACAACATACACAAACCATTCATAACATATAAAAAGAGGATTAAACCTTACCTTTTTCCACTTATCTTCTTACTTGGCTAGGGTTGTAATTGGCACAAACAAATGGTTTGTTGACTCCAACAACTACCTCACGTTAATAAGGGCCCTCCAATTAGTTGAATTACTAGAAGAAAATATTTTTTGATCAAATTTTTTTCCTAGGTTCTTGGTCGGCCAAGCATGGCTGAATATGGCCTTTTTTTTTTCTTGAAGTTTCTCCGAGTTCTCTTGAATTGGGAAGATGAATAAATAAATTGCTTTGTCATCCCTCATCTCTTATATATAAAGTTCCCACCAATACAAGGGGGGACACATGCCCCCACCCTTAGCTAGAGTCAATTGGCCAAGCCTTGGGTGGGGACCACATGGCCACACATGGCCTTACCATGCACCCACACATCCACACATGGCCTTTTCATGACCAACTTGTGAATTCCCCATTTTTCCCCTATCCCTTCTCAATATTTCTATAAACCACCTTGTGAATTTCCCTTTTTACCCCTAGCCTTCCTTAATATTTTCACATCAACAATATTCATAGGCAACTTGTGTGTTAAACAAGATCAAAATATACCCTTGCCCTTAACTTATCGCGATTATCTTGAAACATCCGAATGTGCAAAATACGGGATATAACATCCTCCCCCCCTTTTAGAACATTCGTCCTCGAACGTTCAACTGATTTTGTCGGGTCTTGTAACACTTCGGGGAGATCTCTTTTATAGCTATCACATACAGTTCATTCATCAATCAACATATCCTCTTTAAAAGTTTAGATTACCTGTAGGCATAGGAAATAAGTAGGGGTACTTTTTTTTCATCTCCTCTTTGGTTTCCCTGGTCATTTCCTTCTCTGTTATTGTTTTGCAAAAAATACCTTAACAAAGACCACGTCTTTGGTATATAACTTTCTCACCTGACGATCCATTATGGACACAAGTTATTCCTTGTAGGGTAGCTCCTCTATCACCTGGATATCATCTATGGGAAACACTCGGGAAGGGTCACTAATACATTTGCCAAGCATAGGCACGTGGAAGACTGGATGCACTACTTTTAAATCAGATGGTAGATCTAATCCATAGGCGACCTTGCCTACCTTGCGGACAATCCGATAAGGCCCAATATACTTCAGACCGAGTTTCTCCTTTACAAGGGCTATGTCTCTATGTTGTGCCAGGACAGGGTCCTCATAGTGGTGTTGCTTTAATACTTCCATAATGGAGGATTCGGCCAAGTTGTCCTTCCCTTCATGCCCATTCCTTATTTTTCATCCTATTTTCTTTATAATCGAACCTCTCGGTCTTCACATGTATCCTCATTCCATGTCATGGGTTTTTCTAATCAACCCAGCCGACTCATTATCCTCGTCATTCCCTTGGCGGATAATCGGTTTCCTGTCGCCAGCTTGTTAAAGTATCCTTCGTACTCCCATATGATCTTCTATTTTTACCCTTAACCTTCCTTGGGTCTATTCCTCTCTTTGTCCCTTACTACCACACTCTAATCCCTTTACAGGCCTATCCTTCGAATTTCTGCTCAAATAGTTTCATGCTTTGCCCGTCGTCTCTCTTTTGGAGGCTTTACACACCCATGTTCCTTTCATTTAACATTTCCGACACTTCGGATCTCCTTACCTTCCACGTACTCACTTTCTTTCTATTTCCCGAATATCGTTGTATTAGGACTTTCCAGCCTTAACCAGTAGTGGAACCGATATTAGTTTACCTTGTAACATCTGTACCTTATTTTTCGTTTTATCCCTTGAACTCCGTTCAATTAATGTCCTTCATACATCGCAACACCGGTTGCGGGGATTCATCTACTGACCGATACAGTCATAAATTGGATATCATATGCATACATATATATTCACCACCCTATCACTTACAGAATATTTTCAACCGCTATTCAAACTCACCCTAATTCCAGAACTGTGTTAAACTTTCTTTCTCTTCACCAGTCTAGTCCACCTCGGCCTACGTAACCTCTTTAAGGTTTCTAACCACTCCGCATACTCTAATTTCTTTTAGGTTACCCTAACTTCCTATTTGTCTCTTATATCTATATTTATGGAACTTTTAGTGCACTTCCCAGGGGGTCACCAATCCAAAAATTTCTCTTGCCCTAGCACGCTTAACCTCGAAACTTTGATGAATTTCGGTGCGTTAGTGCTGGTATAATCGCATCCACTTCCCCGCACGACCATTATCACGTAATCTAGGGCAAGTCGGTATCTTAACAACTTCCAAAATGTTCTCGTAACGTGTCTCCCTCCGATCTATAGAGGGTCTTTTACTTTTCTGACTAACAATTACTGTGTTAGCCCTTTAAATCCTCAATATTCACTCTCCATCTGTATGTATGGCTATCTCGAACGATTCTATCGATTCAGGTTTTTATCCCAATTCTACTAGCAACCGGGGGGGAAATATATGATAAAATAAAACCTGGATCTATCAAATCATATACATCCCAGGAGTAGATTAATAATATACCTGTAACCACGTTTGGCGACGCCTCCTGGTCCTGTAGGCTTGCCAAGGCATTGATGCGGTTCGAAAGACCGCTAGAACTGGGAGCTCCGCCACGACCCCTACCGCGGCCTGCTGGCGTCGGCATACCCTGCCCCGTAGGGCGCATAGCTACCGAAGAGGAGGATGAACCCGCAACTGACCCAGTGGGCTGGGCGGGACCACCTAGACTACCTCCAAACAGACACTCCCGCATGATATGGCCTTGACGACCACAAGAAAAACAAGCGCCGGTAGCAAGACGACATTCCCCCGAATGGCGCCTGCCGCACCGAGGGCACTGAGGCATAGATGGCCTCGTCTGGCTGAACCCCCTGCTCGATTGCGAACCCGAAGACCTGGAGCTTTGACCAGCTCCTGAACATCCTGTATTATAAAATCCCTCACCGGTAGACTGTGGGGGTGCACTCTGTGCTGGCTGAGAAGGATGTCTAGTATGCTGTTGAGGTTGCCCACCTCGAAACTCCCTAAAATAACCAGCTGATCTAGCCCTCTTGGGCTGGCCCCTGTCACGATCTCTATCGGGCTGGCGCCCTCTGCGTCGATCCTCCATTCCCTGCGCATACGCCTGTACCCGAGCGATGTCCATCCCTGGCTGGGAAGCCACTGCCATGCAGTTATCAATCAGATAATCATCCAACCTCATCACATATCGATGCACCCGATCAGTCATATCAGCTACGATAGTGGGCGCATATCTAGCCAAAGAATCGAACTCTAAGCTGTACTCCCGAATCTAGTCAGCTTAGAGTCAGCAACTAGTCAGCAACTGTAAAGCATCTCTCATACCTCTGTCCTACGCCCTTGGCTAAGGAGCTGGAGGGTCAGGTGCGGGGACCTCAGGGACTGGCAGTGGAGCCGCCCCCTGACCTGGAGCTGTCGCTGCCCTAGGCTCCTCTGGAAGTGGCGCTGTCGCAGAACTCGCGGTCTGGAGCACAGCCTCGGGCATAATCTGAGCACGGGCTCTGGTAACCCTCCTAGTCTGGTTAGTATCCCCCGCTACTGATTTGCCCTTCTGGGCAGTGGTCGCCTTCTTCGAAGGCATCACTGTAAACATAGCAATTTGTTAGGGAGGAACCATCCTAATAATACAGCTCTATCGCACGATCTAAGATTCGAAAGAAAGGTAAAATCCTAAATGGCCCGTAGCCTCCTGTTTATAGATGTGGTGCACCACACACCGATAAACAAGACTCTACTAGACACGGCCTGTAGACATTCCGAGGACGAACCGCTCTGATACCACCTTTGTCACGACCCAACCCCGTAGGCCGTGACTAGTGCCCGAGATGGACACTCGTACATATTTACTAGCCAAGGTCTACTCACGTTTATCATATTAAGGACTTTTATACATACAAGACAATATATCATTTAGATCGTTAGTTATAATATCGCATACGAACCGGTCAAGTTATCATAGTGTAGGGAAAAGCCAGACGTAAACCATATTAATATAACTGGACAGAAACGACCCATGACCCACATACATGTCTACAGGCCTGTAAGAGTAACAACAACATCATATGGCGGGACAAGGCCCCGCCGTACCCTGAAATAGTCATATATACATATGTATGTACCATAGAAGGATCTGTACCAAAAGTATGGGCTTCGGAACAAGGGAGCACTCAAAAGTAGCAGGATAGATGTCCTAAGCTGGCGGGTCACTCACGTGAGCGTCTGTACCTGCGGGCATGCAACGCAACCCCCGAAGAAAAGGGGGTCAGTACTGAATATGTACTGAGTATGTAAGGCATAAAATACAGTAAAGAGGATCATAACTAAACGGAGATTTACCAGAAACAAGCATGACTGCAAAAAAAAACATCAATACACTGACCTTTTGAAATGAAATCATGCATGTCTACATCATATATCATATAAACATATAACGTGTCCCGGCCCTCTAGTGAGGGGCTCGGTGGATAAAATCATGCATGTCAACATCATATATCATATATGCATAACATGTCCCGGCCCTCTAGTGAGGGACTCGGTGGATAGAATCACCATATGCCATCCTGGCCGCCACCCCCATATCATCATATATATATATATATATATATAATGTGTCCCGGCCCTCTAGTGAGGGACTCGGTGAACAATGCAATGGAGTGTGCACGAGAACGTGTCCTGGCCCGGGACTCAGTGAAGGATATATTGAGGCATGCAGGAGCAGAGTAGTGAGAAACTATATGCACATAGATCAATTTCAAGACTCGATGGATAAGTACATAAAACGACACTTGAAGGATCATAAACACGTTTCGAGGCGATCCCAGTTAGTATAAGAAAGTTATGGACATTTATTCATCACAGAAACCTTTACGAAAGTTTCAAAACAATCCGAGACCGCCTATGAAAGTTAGGGACTCTTTATATTTTGCTTGTTATTAAATCATGCCATAAACTCAACTATACCAATGTATGCTCATGTCAAGAAGTAAATAAGAATCATAAACAAGCTCGGAACTAAAGAATAGAGTTACCCTAAGATACGTATCATACCTTACTTGGCTCTAGGACATGCCAAAAGAAAGAAAGGGTAAGCCTTACATACCTTGCCCGCTTCCTAAGCTAATCCGAACTTAAGTCTCGGCTTTCGCAAGATCTACAACAACGTTAGTAGATACCAAACATTAGCTATGGGTGCTTAAGAGTCCAATTCTAAACTAACACTTTATCTACAGAAATTTCGGCAGCATTTTCCCTGTAAATACAACCAACCCCGAGAGTCCAACTCGGCCAAATTGTCAACTACAATCCGAGAATTCAACTCGGCCAAATTATCAACAACAATCAGAGAATTTAACTCGGCCAAATTATCAACAACAATACGAACAACCATACTAACAACTTCAACGATCAATTCAGAACGCATTTTAACGTTGGTAACCATTTCCACACAATTCGACGACATGTCATTTACGTTCAAATTAACCACGACATCTCAATCCGAAATCTTCCAAACTTGATAAGAACAACAACAACACATTCCCTTCTTTCAAATTCATGAACTACACCAACAATTCACACTCTAACAACATTATTTTCCATAAATACAAGAAGTGGTATTAATGTAGCATTAGCTTCTAAAATAACTCTCCAACCATTACAACTTCAACTAGAATTATTAAACTTTCATTTTCATCATAGAATCCGTAACAACAACAACCAAAAGACTAAGTAAATATTGGTTCCTCATTCCTACACAACACAACACACACACGGCCAAGCACAACACCTACACGGCTCAACCCCAACACACAAAATTTCATGAATTTCATTCATTCTACCCACTACAACATACACAAACCATTCATAATATATAAAAAGAGGATTAAACCTTACCTTTTTCCACTTATCTTCTTACTTGGCTAGGGTTGTAATTGGCACAAACAAATGGTTTGTTGACTCCAACAACTACCTCACGTTAATAAGGGCCCTCCAATTAGTTGAATTACTAGAATAAAATATTTTTTGATCAAATTTTTTTCCTAGGTTCTTGGTCGGCCAAGCATGGCCGAATATGGCCTCTTTTTTTTTTCTTGAAGTTTCTCCGAGTTCTCTTGAATTGCCTTTTTTATGACCAACTTGTGAATTTCCCATTTTGCCCCTAGCCCTTCTCAATATTTCCATAAACCACCTTGTGAATTTTCCTTTTTACCCCTAGCCTTCCTTAATATTTCCACATCAACAATATTCATAGGCAACTTGTGTGTTAAACTAGATCAAAAATATAGCCTTGCCCTTAACTTATCGCGATTATCTTGAAACATCTGAATGTGCAAAATACGGGATATAACAGATTTGTACTGACCTGTACTTATTGGATTTCGTTATGAATGCAAAGTTCCAGGTTGGGTCTGCTTCCATCTCGCGTGGCTGATAGTCGCCATCAACATTGCATCGAGTTTCTAGGGTGAGCACGAGTTGTTCGCTGCCTTGAAGACTCCTCTTATTATTATGTCTTTCTTTCTACTCTTAGACATAGACAGATTGATGTATTATTGTATTCCAGACTTGTATAATTTCACTTAGATGCTCTTGTGTGGCTTAGACCAGACCCTGGGGGTATTTTCCTTATTTTCGCACTATTTCTATTTATATATTATTGTGAGACTTACATAATTATTCTTTTCTTCTTGATTTATTTATGTCTTTACTTATCGTTGGGTTGAGGGTTCGCTCATCGAGGTGGGAAAGGTAAGTGCCTGCGTGACTTAGTCGAAATGGGTCGTGACACATAATACTGTACCCAGCCATATAGGCTCAGTTTCATCCGTACCCGACCATAACAAGGCTCGGTGCTATCTATACCCAACTGCAGTGGTGTGTACAATAGGTGTCGTACCCAGCCAACTATAATGTGGCTCGGTGTGAGAAAATACATACATACATACATACATATATATATATATATATATATATATATATATATATATATATATATATATATATATATATATATATAAATGAGAGCCCAAATAAAAGCTATAACTCTATCGGAGTGACGTAAGGTCGGCAAACCTCCGATTACCATTATGGAACTATCATCATCCGCAGATTTCCCCTTAAAGGAACAATAACCATAAGATGAGATTAACAACAATAAATATGCCCAATAATCATAAGAAAAGATCATTAACATCATGATACAAAGATCAATAATATCATAAGATCACAAGAACCATAAGCCTCTAGTGTTTCTAGTAATGGAGTCAATATCGGTATTTTTCATATAAGTTTGTAATGATAGGATCATGCCATAAGAAAGAAAGGGAAAGACTAACATACGTTTTCGTCTCCTTAACTACTTAACGCTTACTCTCCCGAGCTCGTAAATCTACATTCAAAGTGATTCATACAAAGGTTAAGCCATTAAAACGCTTATAAGGTCCAACTGAACTAATAAAAGAACTAACGAAATTCGGGCTGTATTTCCCCTATATCACTTACTTGCTCCAAACCTCAAAAATACTCCCAAATGATAACAACAACATCAACAATACCATAGTCAAGAGATTACATTCAAATTAAACTTAAATGAATCCAAAACTCCCTTCCAAAATCAACCCATAGTCATCAACTTCAACTTAATACCTCATGACTTCTCTACCATGATTCTCTAAACTTTAAAACTTACTAAACCTCCAAAACAACTCAACATAAGCAATAAGATGAAGAAGATACCTTATACTTGAAGAACTTTAGCCACACAAAAATTTCCTCAAGGGCAAACTCTCCTCAACTCCAAATAGAAGCAAGAACAACCACTTCCTATGAATTAGTTTAGGGTTTATAGGTTTCATCTTCACTTTAATTAGCTTGGGATGTTTATGAATGAGTAGAGATGGTTGAGAGAGCTTGGAGGGTCTAGAAGAATTTGATTTTTGGGTGAAATAATGACCCAAGGTCGTGTCCTTTAATTTATAAGAAAAGGGAAATTTTCCATCGCCTCCACTTCGATGGTCAACTCGACGGACCGTCAAGCTGCTCCACGACCATTGAGTGGTGGCGTCAAACTACTTTATGAGAGCTGAATCTCTGATGGTGGTTTGACAGTTGGTATGGATGAAACGTCGACCATCTACAGTCAATCAAAGTGGGCGTCGAACTGCCCTGCTATCACGAAGGACATAACCAAAACTCATAATGACCATAAGTGGTCCTTAAAGTGGTCTTCGGGATATCCTCCAGCCTAATCTTCAATTGGTGACAGTTGGACCTCAAATTGATCCTAGATAAGCCCGATGCACCCTAAAGATGATCAAATAAGTCATCAATATGAGAAATAGGGTACTTGTTCTTGATTTTAACCTTGTTCAACTATCAATAGTCAATAAACATACGAATAGTCCCATCCTTCTTCCTCAAAAAATTGTACTGGAGCACCCTAAGGAGAAACACTATGTCTAATGAAACTCTTACTCAACATATCTTACAGTTGCTCCTTTAATTCCTTCAACTCTGCTAGCGCCATCCGATATGTCAGAATAAAAAATGGCTTGGTTCCCAGCTCTAAATCAATACCAAAATTAATATCATGATTCGATGGAACAGCTGGTACATCTATCGGAAACACCTCAGGAAACTCTCTCACAACTGGCACTGCCTCTAGTGGAAGAGTATATGAACTAGTGTCTCGAACTTAGGATAAATAGGACAAACATCCCTTCTCAACCATCCGCTAACATCTAAGGAAAGATATAACCCTTTTTAGTGCACAGCTAATAGCACCCTTCAACTTCAACCTAGGAACTCCTGGCATGGCTAACGTAACTGTCTTAGGATGACACTCCAAGATCGCACGACGACCAATCCATTCCTAGAATAATGTCAAAATCAGCCCAAGTATCATATCCATGAAAGTAATAATACCAGATCGATACACTCAACCACCACTACAAAATCCCTATAGGAGTAGAAACAACTACAGGAAAATCAAGAAACTCATATAACATATCCAGACCCGAAGAAAAATAAGAAGACACATAAGAGTATGTAGAGCCTGGATCAAATAATTTCACAGTTGGCCGACAACAAATCAAAATAGTACATATGAGAACCATATCAGAGCCTCAGCCTCCGGCCTACCAAGGAAAGCATAGAACGTACTGCGTACCTCAATGACCACCATAGGATAATGAACACCACCCCTAGCCAACTGAGAATTACCCCTACCAAACTGATGACGGCCTTTGCCAAGCTGTGAACCCCCTCTACCAGAATATTTGCCTCATCTAGTTAACACTGCCGGAGGCCTACGTGCCTGAACCCAGGAGCTTTGATAGGCCCCACCCTGTCTGAATTTGGGGCACTCTCTCTTGAAATACCCTGAGTCACCATACTCAAAGCATGCACTATCAGGCATGGGCTGCTGAACTGATATTGGAGAACCCAAATGCCCTTCCACATCCGAGTACCAGGAATAAAAACCCCAAGATTACTGTCGTGAACCTACTCACTATGCCCAGAAGGGCCACCCGTTGAAATCTGAAGTGCTGACTGAATGGAATGAATGAAATGATGATAGTAGCCTCTGTCATAGTGTACTGCGTCTCTAGAATAAGAACCCCCAAAATTGCCAAACCTGCGGTCCCTCTTGTCGTCAATTTTATCCTAAGACTAACATCTCACCAACTCGCCCTCCTTTGCATGATTCACCACTAACTGAAACAAATCCCCAGAAGTTACTACATGCAAAGTCCCCAATCAAAGCGGAAGGGTCAAATCCTAAACAAGCTTCCTCACACTCACTACCTTAGTAGGGAGAAACAATACTACATAACTGGCCAAGGCATGAAATCTAGACTCATGCTCTACAATAGATAACCCTCTCTGCTCTAGGGTAGAGAACTCATCCCCCTTCTTTCTCTCAAGCTACAAGGAATATAGTTCTCTAAAAATACCTGATAAAACTGAGTTTATGTCAAAGGAGGTGACCTAACTGTTCTACAACCAACATATGACCTCCACCACTGCTTGCCATCCCTGTTCATCTAAAAAGCAACATAATCTACCCCGTGTGACTCCACTAAGCCAAGATTGTGAAACCTCTTATGACAACTGACAATGAACTCATACGCATCCTCCTCAAGGGTACCATAAAAATAAGTTGGATTCATCTTAATAAGCCTCTCAAACATCTTCTGCTCCTCATTAGTCATGACCGGCCCAGTAACTGGCTGAGGAACAAAGTGAAGTGTTGAAACCTCATCAATGTGGGGAGCTACACAGGTAGTAGGCTGTGCCCCCAGAGTAACAAACTGATTGGGAGTCTGACCTCCAACTCTGGTGTGTGACCCATCTGTTGTAGCTTGAAATGCCCTTGCCTGGGTCAAACCCTCAAGAAGACTCAAAATTATAACATCTCGTAAATTTGAGTCAGGTGAGAATGTATGAAAAAAAGTATTAAGTTGTATTTTAGCCATATGAATCTATTCGGGATGAATTCAGCTGATAACAGTCATTTTGAAGTCAAACCAAAAAAGTAAAGTTCTTAAAGCCTTCTAAAATCGTCTAAGTCTGAGACAGTCTGTACTTATGGCCATTTTTTGGGCATTTCATTAGGATTTTGAGAAAACACAAAACATAAAATTTGTAGGTCTTTCAAATACCTTTCCAACCATATAAAGTAAGGCTCAATCAGAGCTCTGTGGTAGGAGTTATGTTCATTTTACTGGACGTTACGCAGTTTGCGCTACCAGCTGCGCGAAGTGACCTTCAGGTGTGCAATCATACACCAGAGGCAGTGTTACTACCTTGGCTACACGATTAGATGCGCAGTTGGGCCACTAGCTGTGTGGCCGTGCACCGAGCACGACGTTTTAAAAGCCTAACTTCATTATATTCATTCCCACTTCATTTTAAACTAATTTGTCTAAGGAAACGAACACCAAAGAAGTCTCTCTAAACCTAAGGTGAGTCTATACTCAATCTCCATCAATCATACACCAAAGTTCATCTCTTCTTGATCATAAATCATCTCTCCAAACCATAAGTTCTTTAAAATTCAAGAAGAGGAAGAAGAGAGGCGTGTGGAATTCGTCTAAAAGGTAAGAATTCTAAGTTTCCTAAGTTTATTGTTAAGTTTGGGTTAGAGTAGAAAGTTTTACAAGGTTAGAATCCACTAGTGATTCATGGAAGGGTTTAAGAACATGTTTATAGGCTTAGAAAAGCCCTAACATAGAGAGAATTCATACAAACGAATAAAGCTTTAATATATCTCATGTAAATCCATTGTAGATTGATTGTTTAACCTTGGGAATTTCGTTTTGCTAGATTTTAGTGAGATTTGTGGTATGTCTATTTCGAAAACCTTCTTTTGACGTATGTCTCTTTTTCGAGCATACTTTTTCAAACGTTTAAGGTGTTGTTTGGCAAGGTTTGTGTGTGTGAGGGACAAGCTAACATTAAACTTTTATGTATTTATGTTATATGTATGTATACATGATTTTACTTTATTGAAGGATGATTGGAATTGAAATATAAAGCTTTAATCTTTGAACATGGATTACCCCATAAGGGATGCTTAAACGTGATTTTTAGAAGACTTGGATATTTCTTGTGATTTAACCTATGAACGAGTTTCGTTGAATTAAAATTGAATAATGATTTGAATATGATTTTTAAATCAGTTAATGATATTGGTATACCTATATTAACAGGATGATGAACATAATTCATAATGAACAATTCGGCTATCATAATATATTGGAGATTCGGCTTCAATGCCATGATTTGTTATTCAGCTATTATGCCATGATTCTATTGTCCGTGTTTCTCCTAGCCACTCAGGAGGAAGGGTAGTCACTATGGATCCTAGTAGGGTTTTAGAGGAAGAGTGGCCATCGAGGGTCAATAGCTCCGGTGTGGTCTTTGCCTAGCAATTCGGGAGGAAAAGTGGTCATCGAGGGTTCATAAACCTGATATAATTTTTCCTAGCTATTCGGGAGGAATAGTAGCCATTGAGAGTAACCAACCTCGATGTGGTGCTTCTGTGCTATTTTAGTGAACCTTCAGTGGTCGTACCTTCATATTGTTTATGTGGTTTTTCCTAGCTATTTGGGAGGAAGACAGCCATTGAGGGTTCAAAACCCTGATATAGTTTTGCCTAGCTATTCGGGAGGCAAGATAGCCATTGAGGGTGACAAACCCCGATATGGTGCTTCTATACAGTCTATGGAACCTTAAGTGTTCATCCCTTCGTTATATTGTTTTAGGCCTGTATTAGCATGTGTTATACTTTGATTGCATGTGAGTGGCTTGTTGATGATTTTGAGTTCATGAGTGATAAGACTTAATGTGATAAACGGTTCAACGAATTGAGATTGATATATCCTTGTGTTGTTGGATTTTACTGGTGATTTTACTAAGGTTACTGGTTTAGTCTATATTTGGATTTCGAACTATTTGAAAGAACATAAGGTAACGAGAATGACTTAAGGACTCAAAGTGATTATTTCTTCATCACTGCATTATATTGGATATTCATGAGATGCCCTCATTTCTTTTGAATTGTTTCCCAATACTGTTCAAGTATACTTATTATTCATATATTTTGCTATTAACTATTATCCCGGAGACACTCACTGAGTACCCAGTACTCAGGCATATCATTTTTGTTTTTTATGGTGTTTTAGGTAATGTTGAGGAGCAAGTTCGTGATACGTGTGCGGACTAGGTGAGCTTGCTACTTCCAGACTTATTGGTGAGCCCACACTCTTGTTTGTGGGTCACTCTCTACCTTAGTTATTGTTTTAATTTTCGGAATGCGTCCCAAAGTTAGATTATCATTATGCCTCTACCTTAGAAGCTTCATAGATAGATGTTGATTTTTATAGGTAGATGTTGAAGACTTATATGACTTATTGGGCATTTGCTACGTTTTTATGACATCGTGTTATATTATACTTTCTGATTTTATAATATAAGAGTGTGCATGATTTTATTTAGCTAATTATGACGTGTTTGAATTAAATAAAGAATTATTATCAAAAGATATTAATCGTTTATTGCTTTTATAAGGTGCTTCCGGTGTTGTTCATGGCATTGGATGCCTGTTATGTCTAGGGTGGGTTTTGGGGCGTGACAAATATACGCGCCATGAATCTTGTAGTACTAGTGTAGAAATGATCTCGGGTGGTTCCTGGGCTGGCCCCTGCTTCTCATCCTCATGCTCTATCTTCGGCTCAGGAGACACTGATCTAGCATGGTCCTGACCAGCCACTGGTGCTCGACTTCAGGCCGGTGCTTTTCTACGGGGTTTACCCCTACCACGTTCTCGGCCTCGGCCCCTGCCACATGCCACAGCCATGGCAGCATGTACTGGTGCCTCATCCCTAGCCACACCTGCGCGAGTCCTCAACATATGTGAGAGAATAAAATATGAGCCAGATATTAGTTTGAACAAATTAACACAAAAGGATGACAGAATGAAAGCTTCCTGAATGTCTTATGGCCTCTCAAAGATGGGTACGGACATATATTGTAACTACTCATTTAGTCGTTTTAGACATATTGTCCTTTTTCCCCAAATTACCCTTCTGGTAGTTTAATTTTAGAGTTTATACTTGCGAGGATAAGTGGTGCGGTTCCAGAAGCAAACGGGTGGGTTTGATTGGTTTTGGTGATTTTAGAGAATTTTAAGTTGAATAAATGTGATGGGTTGACCAAAGTCAACATCGGGGGTATTTTCATCATTTTTGAAGTTACATCAATTCCATTAGTTTCAGAATGTCATTTATGACTTAGTTAAGCTTTTCGTTCAGGTAAAGAGGCTTTCGGGTATGATTTAGATCATTGGTTGAAATTATAAGTTTGGGATGTTTAGGAGTTGACCAAGGTCAACACCGGGTCCTGACGACTTCTTTTGGGAAATCTGAGTGAACTGTTAATACTCAGTCTGCATATTTGGTTTGTATTCGGGAGGTTCCGAGTGAGATTCGAGTATTCATTCCGAGTTTGGGAGACACCGAAATTTCTTGGTGTCTAGTCTCTGGTTTTCTTCTTCACGTTCGCGAGGGAGGGGCCGTGTTTGCGAGGTTGCATTCACGTGGGCTTTCTCGCATTTGTAAAGAGGAGATGGGTTGGGCCGGCCCAGGCGCGAATCCTTGCATTCACGAAGGCCTAATTTCTTGGCTCGGGTCACGTGTCGTCGCGATGGCGATGGGCCTCCACGATCGCGATGAAGGGAATCCTGAATAGTGATTTAATTCTAAATTTTTAAGGGGAGACTTCATTCTCAAATATTTGGAGTTCTAGAGCTCGGTTTTGGGTGATTTCGAGTTTTAAATTAAAGATTCTTCATTGGGTAAGTTTCTAACTTCTATCTTGGCTTTAATCCATGATTTTACCCTTTTATTTCCCTTTTAATCCATGATTATAAGTATAAGAATAAGGGTTCTCCATAATTTGGGTTTTTTTAGAAAATAGTGGAATTGAAGGCTAAATTGTGCTTAGATTCTCATGAAATTTAGGTTATGGACTATCTCCAGTTTTGACTTTAGGCTCGGGTTTGAATAATTTGGGTCTATTTGGGGTTTCGGACTCAAGTATAGCAATATGGGTATTGTTGGGTTTGTATGACCTTGTAGAACACTAATTCGACTATGTTGATTTTATGATAAATTAACCATTTTGACCTTCGAGGTTAGAAATGGGTCTTTAAGTTGACTTTCAAAACCAAAATTCTTTAATGGAAATATGGATATGTATAGAAACACGTTTTAACGTAGATTTCATGTTTGATAGACTTCGGTCATTCAGAAGCACTTTGGAAGGGGAAGGTGTTAGCATGAGGGCTCGTGGTAACTGTTTGGCCTCGAGGTAGGCTACGATTTATCTTAGACTCCGATTGGAGGGCATATATCAATTATAAATATTGAAGGGGTATTGGTCATGATAGGGGGCCCCACCATAGTGACTGTGATGAGCACTTGGGTGCGTACCGGTGTAATTATGTGGTTTTTTGTTATACATAGTAATTTGACATGGGGAAATGTGTATTAGGGCCTTCGGGCATGATTGTGGTGCTAAATCCACTGATTTGGTATGATTGTTGTTTATGAGGGCTATGAGAGCTATGTTCATTAATACTTGAAATTATTTGATGTCGTTTACCTCGTCACTTCATGACTTGTATGAACCGTGAAAGAATAATCCATGTTGATACTTGAGTTGAAGTAGCTAAGGGTCCATGATATAGTTGTGCTAATCCAATATTTTTACATTATGATATATGGTACTTGATATTGTTACATACATGCATTTATTCATACATATTGATGGATCAGAGGTAAGATTGAAGCTTACACCTCGTGATGATATTTGGGATTGGGTTGCACGCCACAATATGGGATTAGGTTGCACGCTGCAACATATATATAATCTATGGATCGGGTTGCACACCGCAACATTGGATCGGGTCACACCCCACAACAGGGTATATGGACCTCGGGAGTCCCCCATAGGTCATGACTATGTGGCAAAGCCTGTAGCATGTGTGTAATAGGTCTGACAATGACCATTGCATTACATTCATACTTCCATATATTTATCATTCGCTATCTGCTTTATGTGCTACATGCTTTCATGTCTTGTTGTGATATTAAACTATTGGGTGTTGGTGGTGAAGTTAAGTTGTACCGTTGTAACGAGTGTTTAGCTTCAATCTTTATATCCTGTGTATGTGTTTTCTCTTCATTGTTGGCCTATGACACCTACGAGTACTAGTGGTTGTACTCATACTACACTTGCTGCATTTTTCTTTGGGTGCAGATACTGATCCTTGTTCCAGTGTTAGGCCTCGTGGCAGATTTTGAGGTAGTCTGGGGAATAGTGTGGGTGCCATCATGATCCATGAAATAGGTCGTGACAAGTTGGTATCAGAGCCCTAGGTTCACCGGTCTCACGAGTACAAGAACAATTTCTAGTAGAGTCTTGCGGATTGGTACGTAGACATCCATACCCATCCTCGAGAAGCTATAAGACATTTAGGAACTTCCATTTTTTCATTCTTTCATGCGAGTTTGTTCAAATTGGTATGTAACTTCATACTCTATTCTTTCACATATGGTGATGACACGCGCGAATGCGACTAGGGGTGAGGAACCAACACCTGCAGCTGAAACCGTGACACGTGGTGGAGGCAAATTTAGAGGTCGTGGTAGGTGCAGGGCCAGTGGAGAAGCACTGGCCAGGGGTAGCACCAGTGGCTAGCTAGGCCCATGCTATGTCCCTATCTCCTGATCCGGAGGTAGAGCATCATGATGAGTCATTTGAGAAGAAGTTGGGACCAGCCCAGGCACCTCTAGAGATTATTTCTCCACCAGTGCTACAGGATACTATGGTGTGCATTCTGAGTTTACTTAAGGGCTTGACCCAGGCCAGTGCATTTCAAGCTATACCGGATGGGTCTCAGACCAGAGCTGTAGGTCAGACTTCCGAGCAGTTTCAGATTCCTGGGGCACAGCCAGCCGCTGTTGTGGCTCCTCGCTTTGATGAGATTCTAGCACCTAATTTTTCTCCTCGACCAGTCGCTGGGCCAGGTATGACCCGAGATGAACAGAAATGTTTTGATCAGTTTACCAAGATGATGCCTCCCTGGTTCTATGATACTCCTGAGGAGGATACGAATGAGTTCATCGTCAGTTCTCTTGAGAGTCTTTATAAGTTAGGAGTAGTGGAGTCACACGGACTGGAGTGTGTTTATTTTCGGTTGATTGGGGACGCCAAGCTATGGTTGAGATCCTACCTTGATTGCCGACTAGCCGGGTCACCTCCTTTGACATGGACTCGGTTCTATCAAGTATTATTGGAGAAGTACGTTCCTCGTAGCTTGAGAGATAGGAAGAGGGACGAGTTTGTCTGTTGGAGCTAAGAGGGTTGTCTGTTGCAGAGTATGAGTCATGGTTTCACACTTTGGCCCGTTATTCTGTATTGTTACTTCCCACTGAGGCAGAGAGGGTGAGAAAGGGTTGTTCCTCGAGCCAACAAGTCGTTCGCTTAGAAAGCGCTAGCTTAGGAAAGATGCCATTTCTCTAAAATACGATACCATCCTATAGAGTTCTAGAAATGTAGATATCATTTTGGTTTTGCTATTCTATACAAAATTCTATAACAACATTAATAAGTCTAAGTGATTTGTGAAGGGGTTGGCCTTTCCACTTCGGTTGATGACATTGAAACTAGTAGCTTCCTGAGCTGCATTTCAGGCAGTAGTAGAGCATGCCAAGGAAGTTGAGTCATTACGAGGTCAGGCTCATGGGAGTAGTGGAGACAAAAGGGCTGGTAAGTTTGGCAGTTTCAGTGGCTTTTCTTCTAAAGGTTGGGGGAATTATGACAGAGTCCCTCAACCATTCAATTAGCACTACAGATTTCAGTAGCTGGGCGGTTCTCAACTCATGAGAAGTGGGGCTCAAGCAGGCCTAGATGGTCGTGGTGGCATACAATCCGAGGGTGGACGTGCCTATTTCTATGCTTTTCCTAGTAGACCAGAGGCCGAGGCTTCTAATGCGATTATCTCAGATATCATTTTGGTCTGTCATCAATCTGCTACAGTCTAATTTGATTCGGGCTCCACTTTCTCCTATGTGTCTACTTATTTCTCTTCGGGTCTGGACATGCTATGTGACTTGCTTGCTATACCTATTTCTGTCTCTACTCCTATTGGGGATTCTGTGATAATGGATCGAGTCTATCGGACTTGTGTGGTTACGTTCATGGGGTATGACACTTTGGTGGATTTAGTTATCCTCGATATGGTATATTTTGATATCAGCCTTGGAATGGACTAGTTATCTCCTTATCATGCGATTTATATGCTACGTGCTTTCATGTCTTGTTGTGATACTGAACTATTGGGTGTAGTTTGTGAAGTTAAGTTGAACTGTTGTGACGAGTGTTTAGCTTATATCTTTATATCCTGTGTATGTGTTTTCCTTTCATTGTTAGCCTATGATACCTATGAGTACTAATGGTTTTACTCATACTAGACTTGCTACACTTTTCTTTGGGTGCAGATATTGATCCTTGTTCCAGCGTTAGACCTCGTGACCGATTCCGAAGTGGTCCATTTTGAGATTATAGGGTGAGCTATTAGAAAGTTCCGCAGCACTGGATCTCCTCCTATCTTATGTCTCCGTCTATTAGATTTCAGACAGTTTTCTGTCTTGTATTTCAGACTTGCACTGTATTTAGAAGCCCTTGTATGAGTTAGACCGGTTTTGGGGTTGTAGAGACTAAGTTATCATTTCCACACTTGTTTATACTATCAAGATTGTTATATAGCTTTGTGTACGTAATTTCCATATCTTTCTTTCTTATACATGATTAACAATCAGGGATGGTCCGCCTACCGGGGGATAGTGTAGGTGCCATCATGATTCGTGAAATGGTTTGTGACATCTACGTAC
Source organism: Lycium barbarum (assembly GCF_019175385.1). Lineage (NCBI taxonomy): Eukaryota > Viridiplantae > Streptophyta > Magnoliopsida > Solanales > Solanaceae > Lycium > Lycium barbarum. The sequence goes on from NC_083341.1 coordinate 83,637,071, forward strand.
CAATCCACAAGATTCTACTAGACATTGCTTTTGTACTCATGAGACCGGTAAACCTAAAGCTCTTACGCCAATTTTTCACGACCCAAATCACGATTCATGATGGCTCATACACTGTCTCATCGGTAGGTGAACCATCCCCAAGTTGTCAAGTCATTTATAAAGTCAAGCGAAAAAATTAAATATACTTGAAACAATATCTAACAGTCTCAATATAAATATATAAAAGTCGAGAAAGATAACTTAGTCTTGACAAACCCAAAACCTGGTCTAATTTGTACAAGAGCTTCTAAAAGAAATTAAGAGTCTTAACATTGAAATGATAATTGTCTCGAAATATGAAATAGACAGAGTAATGTAAGGAAAGATCCAGGGCTGCAGGTCCAACTGGTAACCCTAGAATCTCTGATAGGATAACCCTGGGATCAGCCAAGAGGCCTGGAACTTAAAGACGGGTCTGTATCAACACAAGGTGCAACAAGAGTAGTATGAGTACCACCACTAGTACTCTGTAGCTATCATACACCGACAACGAAGGAATCACACAAATAGCACATAAAAACTTAATACAAGCACACATTGTACAAACATAACTAAATTCCCTAGTTATGACCAAGAATTCATGTTTCATGGAAGACCACAAGTAAACATGTAATCAAATAGGAAGGTAATGGACTAAATGAACTAATGAATGGATGCAATGCATTGGCCAATTTCTATCCCAGTACATACATGCTATATGTCATGCATTATAGTCATGACCCATGGGGCACTCGCGAGGTCCATAAACCTGTTGTGAGGTGCAACCCAATCCTATGTTGCGGCGTTCAACCTGATCCCATAATCTATGTACGTTGCGGCGTGTAAACCGATCCCATAAGCCATTGCTGATATGTAACATCATTCTTACCTTCCCCTGGCCTTGAAGACCACCTCATATCTCTTTTTCCACAACTCATCCATCAAGTATATAGGTATGAATGAACACAGTAGGCATAATATCATATGCTAGCAATATCATGAATATATGGAATGGATATGCATACACCATACAAATACATAATCTCAACCCAAATATCAAGAATGATTCCTCTTTCATAATTTATACGAGATGTGGAGTGATGAGGTTAAACCGAGTCAATAATTACTAGTATAAATCAAACATGACTATCATAACCCACATAAACAACAACCATACCAAACCAGTGGATTTATCACCACCGCCAATTCCCAAAGGCTCAACATGCATTCTTCTCACAACACACTTCTTCTACATTGACTACCCATACAATGGTACCGACACAAATGCTCATCACAATCATTAATGTGGGACCCCTTTTGACGCTCAATACACCTTCAATATTTATAAACTATATACGTCCTCCGTAACCTATCTCGAAGCTGAAGTTGAATCACGAACCCTCAAACCTGAGCCTTTACCTTTTGAAGTTCCTCCAAACAATCAAAGTCTAACAACTATATTTTACGTTAATACATAAGTCCGTAGAACACCATATTGCTATATTTCGACTCGGAACCCAAAAACGAACCTCAAATAGTCAAATTCGAGCTCCAAGGGGAAAACAGGAATTTTAGTTTAGAAATAGTTTACCCCTACTCTAAATAGCCTATGTCCATAAATCATCCAATTTACAAGAAAAACCTAATTTCGACCTAGGGCTAAAACCCCCCACATTTTGCATCTCAAGGCATGTTTTAAACTACTAAATGGTAGGAATTACGAAAGATTATCCAAGGATTAGATTCTCACCCCAAGCTTAGAACGAGCAAATCCCACTTGAAATAAATCAAACCCGAGCTTTAGAACTTAAAAATATGTGAAAACGGAGTTTAAGTTTGAAGCTGGGAATTTTACCCACTGGATTTCGATCCTTCATCGCGATCGCAGGCTGACCATCTTGATTGTGATGAGTCATCCACAACCCGAACTAACTCGGCTCTTTACTATTGCGAGACCGCACACGGGACCGCAAAAGTCCGAGACTCGCCCAGAATCACCACACGTCACCTCGAGACCGTGAAAAACACCACGCGATCACGATAACCTGTCCCACCTAGGCACGCGATCGCGACACCTCTCACGATCGAGAAGGAGGGTGCTCAGCACTAAAAAAGCCAGCAATCTTTCAACCCCTAAAACTCTCGATCCAATACCCGAAACTCATTTGAAATCCCCCGAACACAAACAAATGTGCTACGCAAGTATAAATGATGCTACAAACTTGCTAGCTTTCTCAAAAATCAAAACTTAGCCCAAACATCCAAAGTCTTCTCGAACCCCTAGTGGCATGTACCAACCACCCAACTAAGTAAAAATCACGTTACAGACCTAACAGAACTGTCAAAATTCGATTCCGGACATGTATACCTAAAAGTCAACTATTGGTCGAAGCTTCCCAAAACTAGGACTTAAGAAACTCAAAACTAGGAATTTCGCCCCCGATACTAACCTGATTGGCTCGGTACTCATGCCACCTATCCCCACAAGTCAAATATTCCTTAATAAATCTAAGGAAAGGGTCTTTTAGGCAAAAGGAGTAAAATACTGAAAATGACCTAACGGGTCGTTAAATCATCCACGACTTAAATACATGTTCACCATCTAACGTAAATAGAAAGGAAATACCTGAATTAATGAAAAGCTGTGGGTATCTATTCCACCTGTCAGACTCGGTCTCCCAAGTAGCCTTCTCGACTTGATGATGCTTCTATTGAACCTTCACCATACCAGTGGTGGTTGGTAGATGTGGCTAGTAGATTACAATGGTGGTGGTGGTGGTGGTAGTTGTGAAGTCCGAGGTGGTTAGTGGTGGTAGCTTAGGTGTGGGTGGGTGGATAGGGGTAGGTGGGTGGGGTGGAGATTGGGAGGGTGAGGGCGATGGTGGTGGAATGAAGGGTGGAGGGGGTGGTGGTTGGGGGTGGGGTTATGGGGGTTGAGCTGGTGGTTATAGATAGAAAGGAAGTAAAAATTATCCATACAAAAATGCCTCTGAATGACCTCCATGAAGTGCAAACAAATGAGGCCTTAGAAAGTCATTTTTTTCATGATCCGACATTTAGTTGGCTATACTTGATTTCAGAGAAAATACTTTAAGAAAAAATACAGATGGAAAAAGTTATACCGAGCGGGATGTCATTAATTTAGTACCGTTTACGTCCCGTCGCACTAACTAGGAAGCAAATGACAAATCAAGGGTAGTTGAGTCTATCTTCACAAAAGAGTTAAATTTGTCGAAGTCCTCAAAATAGTCACCATTGATTTTCGCTGACGTCTGGGCTCTAGGAAGACCCATTTGAAAAAACTCAATCTTTTTATAGCTTTTAGGTTTTATATTCCTAATTAATTTAAATTTGTTAACAGTCATTCAATAATAATAATGAAAGTGTGGAATTATACCAAAATGATATATTGTCAGATTCTCTTAAAATTTTACATAGTTAACCAATTAAGAAGGCCAAATTTCATTTTAAAGTTATTAATTTTAATAAATTAGAATCGAATTTTACTTTGTTAGTGCAATTTGCCTCTCTGTTTTATTTAATAAAAATAAAACGAAATCACATATCTTTCCACACTTTTCCTAAATAGATTAATGTAATTTGCATTTCTTACTCTTTTCTAGTTTTCGCAAAGATCCGAACTAAAACATTTGTGTTGAACCGAACCTCCTAAAAGAAACAGGATTTTCTAGATTTATTATTTTGATCGTATTGTTTAAATGTTGTTAGCTAATGGCATATATAAATGTACGTTAAAGATAGTGTTTTCCGTCAAAAATGAGTTTCGGGAATATTAGTTAATTTTTTGATTTTATAAGGTTTAAAGACAAGTGGGTTGTATCCGATCCTTGAAACTCCAAGGTGTGCGTGTTGGTTTGTAAAGCTATAGACTTAATAATGCAATATTAATGGAGATCAAAGTAACAGGACTAAATATTATTCAAACCAATATGGCGTTATTGTTATATCCCGTACTATGCCCATTCGGATATTTTCAGGTAATTGCGACAAGTTAAGGGCAAGACCATTTTCCAAAATTACTTTAATGCACAAGTTGTTTATGAATATTATTAGTATGGAAATATTGAGAAAGGCTAAGGGTAAAAAGGGAAATTCGCAAAGTGGCTCAAGGTAATATTGTGGAAGGCTAAGGGCAAAATGGGAATTTCACAAAGTGTTCAAGAAATTTCTTAAATGGACCATGGAGGCCATCCAACTTAAGGTTGGCCTTGGCCCACCTAGATGAATTATGTATATATATAAGATATATTGGTCATATTTCTCCACAAAAATTCTAGAAGCTTGGAGAGAAAGAATAGGGCCATGTGTCCATAATTCTTACTTGAGGGGCTTAAAAATAAATATAGATAAATGGTGGAAAAAGAAATATAAATAGGACATAACTAGCTTCATCTTTTAGAAAGATGAAGAAGTTTGCAGAAGGAGAAACAAATATACAAGGCCAGTCGGCCATGGTGTAGCCAAAGAAGGCCATGGAAAATTGATCAAAAAAATAATTTCTTCTAGCTTTTCTACCAATTGGAAGGTCCTCTACAACATGGAGTAGTTGTTGGAGCAATCAAAACATTCATTTGTGCAAATCACAATCATAGCCGATTAAGAACATGTGTGGGAAAAGGTATGTGTTTAATCTTCTTTTAGATATGTTATGGATGATTTATGTATGTTGTAGTATGTGGAAAAGGATGAAAATCATGACTTTGGTATGTTGGGGTGTTGGCCGTGTATATACTATATTGTGTGGGGGTGATGAACTAATTTTTATTTAGCATTTTGATTGTTGTAGATGTGGATTCCACGGTGAAAAATGAGGATTTAGTGGCTTGGAATGAATTTGAAATCGTTTGTGCGTCATTGAAGAAGTTAGTATGACATTAGTATGGTTTCTTATACTTGTAGGAATGATATTCCTAATGTGTAAGTTGTAAATATAATTTATGAATTTGGAAGTGAGACATGTGTTTGGAAGATTGTAAGTTGGTTGTTGTGATTGAATTGAATATAAGAAAATGTTGTCGAATTATGTAAAAGAAGTTACTAACGTTAGAAGGTACTTGGGATTGGTTGACCAAGTTGTTAATGTGTAGATTGTGGTGTAGTTCGTGAATTTGGAAGAAAACAATGTGTTGTTATTGTCCTTATTAAGTTTGGAAGATTTCGGATTATTGTGGATAATGTGGCCGAGTGAAATTCTCGGATTATTGTTGAGAAATTGGCCGAGTTACATTCTCGGATTTGTTGTTGATGATTTGGGCCGATTTAGATTCTCGGGGATGTGGTATTTACAGGGGAGATGGTGCCGAAATTTCGGCAGATTATAAGTAAATTCGTTTGAAGAACTAAGACAAGTGTGTGATGATGTGTCTAATGATTATGTCAATTCTCTTGAATGTAGATTAGCAAGTTTGGACAAATAAGCGTAGCTAGTTGGTCCTGGGACAGGTATGTAAGGCTTATCCTTTCTTTCTTTTGGTATGTCCTAGAGCTAAGTAAGGTATGACATGACACGCACCTTGGGGTAATTCTACTCTCTGATTTCGAGCTTGGTTACGATGCTTATTTTCTTTTGTCATAAGCATGTTTCGTATGGTTAATTCTATTGTATGATTAATAAATGAATAAGCTACTTCATATGGTTTTGATATGTTTCCGAGACCGTCTGACTCTGATTCACTTCTGATATAAGTATGTCTGATATGACCGAACTTATTATATGATTGAACAACGGGATGAGCATAAAGAGTTTTGTTTCTAAAAGAGTTCTATGAGTTTTAATGCCCCTAACGTTCGCAAAAGATCTCGGATTTGTTTTGAAAAGTTCGTAAAAGTTCTATGGTAAAAATGTCTGTAACTTTCATATTCCAACTCCGATTGACTTGAAACGTGTTTATGATCCTTCAAATGTCGGTAAGAGTACGTATTTGTCGAGTCTTAAAATTTATTTCATATGCATATAGTTTCTCACTACTCTGCTCGTTCATGTGTCATTGCCTCCTTCACCGAGTCCCACGCCGGTATGTATCGTACGTATGGTTTGCCGAGTCCCTTGCTTGAGGGTCGGGTTCCATATATATAATTCCGAAGTTAGATGTGTCCGGTTCCGGGGTACCGTGTATATGTGTCCGGTTCCGGGGTACCGTGTATATGTGTTCGGTCCCCGGTTACCGTGTATATGGAGTATGATGTGTCCGGTTCCCGGGTTCTCGTGTATATTTTTCCGGTTCCCGGGTTCTCGTGTATATTTGTCCGGTTCCCGGGGTACCGTGTATATGCTATGATGTGTTATGTGTGATGTGGATTACGGAGTAAATCTTCTGGAGTATGATGTGTGTGGCGCCAAAGACGGGGTGGCGACCACGTTCCCCGGGTCCCGCAAGGGACCGGATACCGTTCTGACATGCATGATTTGTGTATCGAGTAAGCATTTTGATATTCTGGATAAGCCACTTATCTTCTGTACTTCTACTGTGGCATATGACTTCAGCATATATGATTTGTGTTTGGAAAACAAGTATTTGGATATTCTGGATGATTTACTTACTTTCTGTACTTCTTCTTACATATGACATCGGCAGATACGATCTGCGTTCTGAAAAATAAGTAGTTTGGCATTCTGAATAATGTACTTACTTTTGCACTGCTTGTGTCGATTATGGTTCTGTTTTCTGTATTCTTGCCTTACATGCTCAATACATTTTCCGTACTGACCCCATTTCTTCGGGGGCTGCGTTTCATGCCGCGCAGGTACACCCAAATGAGTAGACGTCATTACAGAAGATGTTCCAGCGAAGTTGGCAAGCTCCATTTGCCTCTGGAGTGTTGCCGGGTCAGAGTATTATGCTATGACGTTTTGTTCGAAGTTAGAGACTTTGCAGACAGAGTCGTGGGTATTGGTTGTCAGTTCTGTAAGTGGCTCCATCGGCCGACGTGTCATTTCGTGTTATGATATAAGTTCTATATTATTACAGATTTTGTTTGATTTGAAAACTACGAGAAAGAATATTTCTGAAAGTTTTGCTATGTATTTCATCCTTATTTGATTTAAAAGTTTGACAAGATTATGTATGTACTAAGAGTCAGAGGGTTCGCTCGACCCTAAGTAAGGTTCGGGTGCCCATCACACCCTAGTAATGATAGGGTGTGACAAAGTGGTATCAGAGCGGGTTTGTCCTAGGGGTTGTCTGCAAAGTCGTGTCCGGTAGAGTCCTGTTTATGGTGTGAAACGCGCCACATTTATTAACAGGAGGCTACGGGGCATCTAGGGATTGTTGACCTTCTTTCTGTCATAGATCGTGAGATAGAGCCAAGTCATAGGAAAATGAAATTCCATATATAAGCCTTACATACGACGAAAGGAGGTAAGTGATGATATGGAGAGTCACTGCGGTAAGTATTGATATATTTGATTTGTTAACTGAAATTGGCAGTTCCGGATGGCTAGAATGTGATATATAGCCGTATGCTCTGTGAGGCATAGTTGATATTTGCTGTGTACAGATTTTGGAAGGAGAGAATGGTATAAGAGGAGCAAGGTCTGTTGGAAGATTAAGAGAAAGTTGATAATCGGTTTTGGTGTAGATTATTATGTAAGGATGGTGAGTGGAAATCCGAATAGACTGATACCTGAGTACTTATAAGTAATGGCGACGAAGGTATGTTCCCCACCATCGGGAATCTGGAAATCTGGGATAAAAGGTAAACATACTCACAGGTGAAAGATGAACATGGAAGATCGAAAAGGGTAAAAGAGTAATTGTAAAAAGGAAGGACGTGTTACGAGAATGTCTCGGAATCTGTAAGACCTCGACTCGCTCCAAATCATGTAGTAAAGGTCATGCGAGGGAGCGGACGTGATTATATCAGCATTAAGGCACTGGATTCCACCAAAGTTTCGAGGTTAAGCGTGCTAAGGTGGGAGCAATTTTAGGATGGGTGACCCCCTGGGAAGTATGCAAGAAATTCTACATATTCCGACATAAGAGACAAATGAGAAGCTAGATTAACCTAAGGGAAATTAGAGTATACGGGATGGTTGGAGACCGTAGGAGGTCACGTAGGACGAGGCAGGCCAGACCGGTGGAGAGATAGAAGGTGCAACACAGTTTTGAAATTTGGATAGGCTTGAATGGCGTTTGGAGGTATTTGGCGGGCTAGTTTATAGTAATTATATATATGTATATATGAAGGCGTACGATATTCCACATGTGAATGTATCGGTGGGCATGTGTGCCCCAGCGACTGGTGCTACGATATGGAAAACATCAATCAATGTAAGGGTACCGAAGTTCAAGTGACAACAAGAATAAACGGCACAATTGTTATAAGGTAGGCTGATGTTATTCTCTCCACAGGTTAAGATTGAAAAATTCTAATACAACGATATTTGAAAAAGAAAGAAAGTGAGTAAATGGAAGGAAAGGAGACCAAAGTGTCGGGAAAAAGGTGAAAGGTAAGAAATCCCGGTAAAGGAAGCCCGAGAGAAAATTACCGGCAAAACATGAGACTACTTGGGCAAGGACTCAAAGATAGGCATATGAAAGGAATAAAGTGTGGTAATATAGAACCAAAGAGGAATGTGTAAGGTTCGAGAACCAATTTCGACAAGTAGGGATAAAGGAATAGTGACTATGATGAGAGAGGTGAAGAAAGAAAAGAATGATTAGGCTTTGCGACGATGCTAGGAGATTTAGGTCCTTGAAAGGTATATAAAGGAATAAAATGTGCAGCTATGTTAATGTGGTTTCCTCGAACATGGAAATGCTTTCCTAAAAGGATGACTTGAGAATAAGACGGATTTGCGCGTTTAAGGCAAAATTTCACGAACTTCGGAGCCGATGCCACAAATGGCAAAAGAAGAAAAGTGTTCGAGGAGGAAGGAACCTAGGAAAGGTTAAGAATGAAAGTAGAAAAGGTATACTAACGGATTAGTCGAAGGAAGAGGAGAATATTTGGGAATAAAACTATTGGAAATCTTTAATCATAGGAGTAAGAAGGATACTTTGACAAGTTAACGATAGAATCCCGATTACGCACCAAGGAGAGAACAAGTATGATGGGTTGACACTGTGATTGGGAAATTAATGGTATGGAATGAGAATTCATGCGAAGTCTGAGAGATTTGATCTTAAAGGAAATGCAATGAAATCCAAGAAACATGCAGGGGAGACCGCTCGGTCATAGCATCATAAATTCAGTTAAAAGGGTCGATGACTGAGGATAAAGAGAGCGTAAGCGGTAAGAGTTCTATGCTAAGAGCAAAAGTAGTTGGGTGCTCGAAAAACATGGATGCGCAGCTGCGATACGAGCGCATGGTTAAGAAGACTTACGAATAAGTGAGCCAAATGAGCGACAGGATTAATAATGAATGGAAAGAGTCTGGGAATGTGGACAAAGTGATGATATAGACATAAAGTAAAAGGAAAACTTATGGTAAGAAGTTTTGATATGTTGTGCATAGGGTCGGAAAGAAAGATGAGGAGTAAGGTATAAACAAAGACTTCACAAAGGACTGTTGACATATAAGGAGCCCCCATAAAGGGGGTGAGACCATATTATATTAGGCTTAAAACGAATCACAACAATTTCAAGCGCTAGAAAAGGAAATTTGTTAGCTCGAGGCTAGAATTAAAAACATATTGGCATATCAAGAAAACACATGAAAGAAGTAAGAATGAATTGACGATGAGTGTGCCGTGAGGCCGACAGGAAAGGAAAGAATGGAAGGTACCTTAAAAGAATGCCTCATACCCACATGAATTATGGTATTCTTAGACCATGATCTGAATCCCTTATACCGGGCAAATTTGCGCCGTACCCGAGTACGCAACAATATGTTCTAAAGAGTAATAAAAAGAGCAAGAAAAAACCAACAAGAAATAACGAAGGATGAAATGAGCGCCAACCCAAAGAGATAAAAAACAAGTATACTTGTGTAGAGAAATGTGAGAGAAGAAAATAAAGGAAAAGTTGTAGTAAGAACTCGAGATGTTGTGAACTAAGAAGTTAAATGAACTCGGATCATAGGCTACCATAAGGATAAATGGACTGCGAGGGATGATGAATGGTAAAGAAACATTATGTACATAAGTTTTTGGATAAATATATGGAACGAAAGATTAAAAAGGGATAGTGATAAAGACATAAAGAAACAGGGGGCGAAGAAACCAAAACACCAAATGCTGATGAATATTTATAGCATGGTAAGCGAGACCGCAATACTGCAGATAAAATGAGAGCAAGGAACAGCCTGTGGCCATATTGGATCATCAAGTGAAGATTGCGTACTAAAGACATGATTTCCGTCAAGGTGTGGTGACGAAACAATAGCAGAGAAGAGATGATCTGGGGAGTACAAGGATAATAAGTTGGCGCGGCGGATTAGAAAGCCCATGATAAGGACTGAGCATGGAGAAAAAGACCACTATAAGAGGGACCCTCCCCGAACTGTTACAAGACCCCATAAGATCAGTTGAACATTCGAGGACGAATGTTCTAAAGGGGGGAGGATGTTATATCCCGTACTTTGCCCATTCGGATATTTTCAGGTAATTGCGACAAGTTAAGGGCAAGACCATTTTCCAAAATTATTTTAATGCACAAGTTGTTTATGAATATTATTTATGAATATTATTAGTATGGAAATATTGAGAAAGGCTAAGGGTAAAAAGGGAAATTCGTAAAGTGGCTCAAGGTAATATTGTGGAAGGCTAAGGGCAAAATGTGAATTTCACAAAGTATTCAAGAAATTTCTTAAATGGACCGTGGTGGCCGTCCAACTTAAGGTGGGACTTGGCCCACCTAGATGAATTATGTATATATATAAGATATATTGGTCATATTTCTCCACAAAAATTCTAGAAGCTTGGAAAGAAAGAATAGGGCCATGTGTCCATAATTCTTACTTGAGGGGCTTAAAAATAAATATAGATAAATGGTGGAAAAAGAAAGATAAATAGGACATAACTATCTTCATCTTTTAGAAAGATGAAGAAGTTTGGAGAAGGAGAAAAACATATACAAGGCCATTCGGCCATGGTGTAGCCAAAGAAGGCCATGGAAAATTGATCAAAAAAAATAATTCCTTCTAGCTTTTCTACCAATTGGAAGTGTCCTCTACAACATGGAGTAGTTGTTGGAGCAATCAAAATATTCATTTGTGCAAATCACAATCATAGCCGATTAAGAACATGTGTGGGAAAAGGTATGTGTTTAATCTTCTTTTAGATATGTTATGGATGATTTTTGTATGTTGTGTAGTATGTAGAAAAGGATGAAAATCATGACTTTGGTATGTTGGGGTGTTGGCCGTGTATATACTATATTGTGTGGGGGTGATGAACTAATTTTTATTTAGCATTTTGATTGTTGTAGATGTGGATTCCACGGTGAAAAATGAGGATTTAGTGGCTTGGAATGAATTTGAAATCGTTTGTGCATCATTGAAGAAGTTAGTATGACATTAGTATGGTTTCTTATACTTGTAGGAATGATATTCCTAATGTGTAAGTTGTAAATATAATTTATGAATTTGGAAGTGAGACATATGTTTGGAAGATTGTAAGTTGGTTGTTGTGATTGAATTGAATATAAGAAAATGTTGTCGAATTATGTAAAAGAAGTTACTAACGTTATAAGGTACTTGGGATTGGTTGACAAAGTTGTTACTGTGTAGATTGTGGTGTAGTTCGTGAATTTGGAAGAAAACAATGTGTTGTTGTTGTCCTTATTAAGTTTGGAAGATTTCGGATTATTGTGGATAATGTGGCCGAGTGAAATTCTCGGATTATTGTTGAGAAATTGGCCGAGTTACATTCTCGGATTTGTTGTTGATGATTTGGGCCGATTTAGATTCTCGAGGATGTGGTATTTATAGGGGAGATGCTGCCGAAATTTCGGCAGATTATAAGTAAATTCGTTTGAAGAGCTAAGACAAGTGTGTGATGATATGTCTAATGATTATGTCAATTCTCTTGAATGTAGATTATCAAGTTTGGACAAATAAGCGTAGCTAGTTGGTCGTGGGACAGGTATGTAAGGCTTATCCTTTCTTTCTTTTGTCATGTCCTAGAGCTAAGTAAGGTATGACATGACACGCACCTTGGGGTAATTCTACTCTCTGATTTCGAGCTTGGTTACGATGCTTATTTTCTTTTGTCATAAGCATGTTTCGTATGGTTAAGTCTATTGTATGATTAATAAATGAATAAGCTACTTCATATGATTTTGATATGTTTCTGAGACCGTCTATGACTCTGATTCACTTCTGATATAAGTATGTCTGATATGACCGAACTTATTATATGATTGAACAACGGGATGAACATAAAGAGTTTTGTTTCTAAAAGAGTTCTGTGAGTTTTAGTGCCCCTAACTTTCGCAAAAGATCTCGGATTTGTTTTGAAATGTTCGTAAAAGTTCTATGGTAAAAATGTCTGTAACTTTCATATTCCAACTCCGATTGACTTGAAACGTGTTTATGATCCTTCAAATGTCGGTAAGAGTACGTATTTGTCGAGTCTTAAAATTTATTTGATATGCATATAGTTTCTCACTACTCTGCTCGTGCATGTGTTATTGCTTCCTTCACCGAGTCCCGGGCCGGTATGTTTGCTTGAGGGCCGGGTTCCATATATATAATTCTGGAGTTAGATGTGTCCGGTTTCGGGGTACCGTGTATATGTGTCTGGTCCCCGGTTACCGTGTATATGCAGTATGATGTGTCCGGTTCCCGGGTTCTCGTGTATATTTATCCGGTTCCCGGGGTACCGTGTATATGCTATGATGTGTTATGTGTGACGGGGATTACGGAGTAAATCTTCTGGAGTATGATGTGTGTGGCCCCCAAGACGGGGTAGCGACCACGTTCCCCGGGTCCCGCAAGGGACCGGATACCGTTTCTGACATGCATGATTTGTGTTTCGAGTAAGCATTTTGATATTCTGTATAAGCCAGTTATCTTCTGTACTTCTTCTGGCATATGACTTCGGCATATATGATTTGTGTTTGGAAAACAAGTATTTGGATATTCTGGATGATTTACTTACTTTCTATACTTCTTCTGACATATGACATCGGCAGATACGATCTGCGTTCTGAAAAATAAGTAGTTTGGCATTCTGAATAATGTACTTACTTTTGCACTGCTTGTGTCGATTATGGTTCTGTTTTCTGTATTCCTGCCTTACATGCTCAGTACATTTTCCGTACTGACCCCTTTTCTTCGGGGGCTGCGTTTCATGCCGCGCAGGTACACCCAAATGAGTAGAAGTCATTACTGAAGATGTTCCAGCGAAGTTGGCAAGCTCCATTTGCCTCTGGAGTGTTGCCGGGTCAGAGTATTATGCTATGACGTTTTGTTCGAAGTTAGAGACTTTGCAGACAGAGTCGTGGGTATTGGCTGTCAGTTCTGTAAGCGGCTCCATCGGCCGATGTGTCATTTCGTGCTATGATATAAATTCTATATGATTACAGATTTTGTTTGATTTGATAACTACGAGAAAGAATATTTCTGAAAATTTTGCTATGTATTTCATCCTTATTTGATTTAAAAGTTTGACAAGATTATGTGTGTACTAAGAGTCAGAGGGTTCGGTCGGCCCTAAGTAAGGGTCTGGTGCCCATTACACCCTAGTAAGGATAGGGTGTGACAGTTATTGAGCTTGGTATTGGGAGAGAAAAATAATTATGGTTACAAGTCTCAAGAATGAGATGCTTCTTCCTTCTCTCCTAAGCTATCTTTATAAAAGCCAAAGTAAGGCTTTTCTACCCTATAGTACAAATGATGTGACATTAAAATAGTGTCCACGTTCCCTTTGCATTGGTCACACATATCGAGACAATCAGATGTGACTAGAGTTGGTGAAAGCGAAGGACAGCTAAGCTCCCCGGTTACTCCTTCAGTCCCATCCCTTCAAGCTTATACTCGGGGCCCTTTATTTCTATATACAGATAGTCCCCCACATTCCGGGGTCTTCGTTCAACCGCCCTGGGAAATGGAAGAGTTCCCTGCACGCTTCTGGCACCCCTTCCCAACCAGGTTTCGCCTTGGGTATCACGCACTTAATTTGACCATTTATTTTCCCTGCCCGTTTCCTTGTTCATTTAATGCTCTGCATCCATTGTCAGACACCTTCACCCACATGGCTCGTCTCTCGCCAAGGATCTTTCTTGATTACAAAGTACTGCAATGATGACGAGTTCTTTCTTTTTCGAGGCGGTGTTATAAACCAAATAATTTTCCCTCCTTCTTTGATTCAAGATTATATCCTTGCCTACACTCGAACACCTCCCTCCTCTTCTTTTGAGCAAGAGAAAATTCTCTCTCAACCTTGAAAAGTCTTTTCGATCCACATTTCATATTCGTTTTCCTATTACCCATCATGTCTTCGGACTCATCCATCACCGGTGCGTTGTCGCACTGGCACATTCGGGGGGCAATAGCGACTCTGACGTTTCCATTCCCCAGCCATTTGTCTCCAGTGGTCTCCCTCCTCTTGCCAAAGGATCCAAAAACAGAGCCTAAAAGCCCAACGTTGCTGGTCAGCTTGCTAAGACACTCATTCCTAGGGAATGGATGATGGTAGTCTACAAACACAAATTTTTAACTGTATTTTACCTTTTATTTACTACTCTTTAATCATGTTTGAGATATAATATTAGTATTTTATACTTATTACGTATGTTTTGTTTGTAAGAATTTTTCCCGAGCAAATGAGCATTTTTGCAGCCCCGCCTAGCACGACGCCCTGTACAGTGCGATGGGCCAATTTCAGGTTGCTTTCAACTTTCTATTTTTAAGGGTATTTTGGTCCGAGTCCTTTGGGGGTATCCTATAAATATATGAGAAACATGAAGGGATTTTTTTGATGGTCAAATTTGTTACTTTCCATCACAATTCGATTCAATACAGAAGTTCGGATCAATCGTCGGTTGTAATGTTTTCTAGTTCTATTTCTCTATGTTATTTTATTCTACTATGGAGTAGTTTCTTATAGGGTTCTAACAGACATGATGTATTGATTGACATTTTTAGATTCAATTCTTGTTTTACTGCTTGAATTGGTCAATGGAGTTTTGAATTGAATTGTAGAGTTATTTACTATTTTATTTAATCGAAAGAGGAATATTTTGATGAATATATTTTCATTATTTTGTTTGGTTTTAATTGGTGATTCTTCTAAATAATCGAAATAGCTTCTTGAATTATTGATTGAACCCGAAGAGGAAAATATTCGGAAGATGTTTTCCACGAGACTAAACCCTTAATGTTTTCTTGCACATGTTCATAGGGATTTTCATTAGTCTTGAATTCATGGATAGTAATTTTACTTGATTGTTGTGATATTTTTGAATGCTTTAATTGGAAGAGGAAGTGTTTGATGACTTATCTTAATATAAATCTTATTAATCTTGACAAATACTTTGATATTAAAAGTAAAATATGTAAATTAGTTTTAGATGACTTGCAATATATATTTGAAGGTATTTTGCTGATTGAAATGGCAAAGTATTATCGAAATAATTTCATAAAATTCAGTTGTTTTATAAATTACATAATTCACTCCGCTTGAAATCCAAGAACTCCGGGAAATTAAATAAAATTATTGGAGATCAAAAATTAGGTGTCAACAACTGGTCCTTCGGTGTTCGGGGATGGCGGGCCCATCTCTGCTCATCCAAATTTGACTAACCTGATTTTGGCTGACTAATTTCACAATACTTCTTCTTTTTTATGCAATTTTCAAATATATGGCCGGACCCTGGTCTCTGGGTTTCCTACATATCTCAGGCTACATGAGAATTCAGGCCATCTGTAGTTCGACCCAATTAGAATCCTAAAGTGCAAATAGAAACAAATTTCGAATTTCCCATTGTTAAAACTGGAAGCCTGGATTGGTTTGTCGGAGAGTGACTAACTCTCTAGAATTGAGTCCACCTGCATATCCCTGGCCTTGGGAATCAAGTTACTTGTAGTTCGACTAGATAGGAGGAAAAGGGTATCCCTTATGCAGGAATGCCTTTGTGCCTTTCCGGTGCGTGCCAGACCGGTTGCGAAAATTTGTAAAAAGAAAAAAAGTAATGCAAGAAAATAAAAACAAATTTGTGCGGCTGAGCACGGGGTGGAGCGATCTTCCAATTCCTGGCCGGAGAGCTTGACTCTCAGGGGCACCCAAGCTGGACCAGTTGCGTAAGAAAAGGTTTCACGTTTACTCCGCATGCAGGATATGGTTTGATCAGCTTGCTTCTTTTCTTGGTGGCTGCTAACCAGCTTCCATCTCCTGGGGTGATGTTGTGGTTGACCTCTTGGTCTTGTTTTTCTTTTACCATCCTTGCATGGTTTTGGTTTGTACCATCTTGATTTTACTAGTTGACATTCTTGGCAAGGCTTGACTCTGAATCACTATCTCGGCCCTGCGTCTTTTCTTTACCACCCCGCATGGTTTCCGATGGCCCTCTTTGTTGTCTTTGAAAATAAATCACCCTCTCGGTATTGTTTGCTTTGTTGGACCTTCTCTGGTCTTTGCTTGCATAGAATGGACTTCCTGACAGTTTGTCTTGAATGGCCCTTTTGGAGACTTGTACTAATAGCCCTCTTGGCAGTATGGCCCTCTTGGCGGTATGGCTATCTTGGCAGTACGACCCCCCTTAGCAGTACGACCCCCTTAGCGGTATGGCCCTCTTGGCAGTATGACTGAATGGCCCCCTTGGCAGTTTGATATGAATGGCCCTTTTGGCAGTTTGATATGAATGACCCTTTTGGCATGTTAATGACAGATATAGCCTCTTTGGCTAAATCATCTTTCTTTCATCGTTTAAACTGATTGTGACCCCTTTGGCCTAATGTTTTCCCTTACGGTGTTCGTCCCATGTAGCCCTAGTGGCTAGATTTTTTGCCATTGAGGCATTTTAATCCTTTGTCATCCCTTTCTGTCTAGATATTTTCCCTTGTGGCATTTTAGTCCTTTACTAGCCTTTTTGGCTAGGTATTTGCTCTTGTGGCATTTAGTCATTTGTTAGCCCTTTCTGGCTATATATTTGCCCTTGTACCATTTCAATCGCTTTGCGGCTAGATTGTGATCCATATCTTCCATCGATAAGCTGTTTTTACCCATTGCGAACAGATAAAGATAGAGAAATGGTTGTCCTCCTGATGACATTGGAAACCTGCATGAGAAAAATGTTAGTTTCCTATAAAGTTGATCCATGTTGTTATCTTTGATTACGTCCTGACTTCGTTGGCTTGATCTGCTTCCTTAGGCCCGATCCTCTTGGGTTCGATAGTTTGAAAAGATGATTTTATCTTAAAGCAATATATATATATTTTGTAAAAAGTTTTCGTATTTTTGTTCATAGAAGAAATGTAAACTTGAAAACTGTCTAAATTGTTTGTCATGACAAGCGCATTTAAATGAGGACTCTTCCGTCCTTTGATGTGTCTGGTGGTTGAAACTACAACTCCCTTGTGTGGAATTTTTAAGCCCCTCTCAAAAATTCTGCTCCAATTGAACTCTCATTTGGGCGAACTCTCGTGTTGAATCTTTGATGTAAGAAATTTTGAGACCCTCTCAAAATTTCTGCCCCAGTTTAGGGTTTTGAGTCAATTAGCTTTTAGGTGTGAACCGTTAAGTTCCGCTCCAGTTGAGATGCTGAGTTGACTGAATCTTGGGCCGGACTTGTAGAAGGAAGTTTTTAGATCCTATCAAAAATTCTGCCCCAGTTGGGTATGTTTGGCAAATACTTGTGTTAATTCCGACCTCTCTTCGAGATCTTATCTCTTTTGCTTCCTAGGGGTTTTTTGTTTAGTCAACCGAGCTCAAAGAGAGCCTACGTATCCTGTCACAGCAGGAATCAGGTCGAACGTAGTTTGGAATAAAGTAATTAAGGTTTTGATTTTTACTAATAATGTGACGGGGTCCCAAATGGACTGCCTACGTATCCCACTGTGGAGAAGTCAGGTCATTTCGTAGTTCATATTACAAGGAAATCATCTGGTTGTTTACTATCTATTACAAAATGATTACAAGGAAAGGAATAACTATTACAAGCAAATAAATAGCTAATGCAACTGAAAAGTGAGTCTTCAAGCATAGTACCGCCTGATTGCATCTAAGTTGATAGCCTTGAGCCACTCTTGGCCATCCATTTCTACTAGTATCACCGCTCCTCCAGAGAGCACATTGCGTACTACGTATGGTCCTTGCCAGTTGGGTGCAAACTTTCCTTTATACTCGTCTTGGTGTGGAAACACTCGTTTGAGTACCATTTATCCAATTTGGAAAAGTCGACCTCTTACTCGCTTGTTGAAGGCACGCACCATTCTTTGTCAGTACAATTGGCAGTGACATACAACCACCATTCTCTTCTCATTGATTAGAGACAGTTGCTCATATTAGTTTCGGACCCACTCTGCTTCTTCAATGATCCTTAGCGATGGTATTTCTACTTCAGCAGGTATGACTGCTTCGGTGCCCCAGACAAGAAAGTATGGAGTTGCTCCTGTTGAAGTTCGAGTCGTTGTTCGGTATCCCAACAATGCATAAGGCAACTATTCATCCCACCATTTGTAGTTATCTGTCATTTTCATTAATATCCTTTTGGTATTCTTGTTGGCCACCTCCACTGCTCCATTCATTTATGGTAGATAGGCAGTTGAATTCTGATGGGTTATTCAGAACTCGTCACAGATGTCCTTCATCAGGTGACTGTTCAGATTTTCTCCATTGTCCGTTATGATGGACTCTGCTATGCCGAAGCGGCATATGATGTTGTTTCGCACGAAATTGGCTACCACTTTCTTTGTCACTGATTTGTGCAATGTAGCTTCCACCCATTTGGTGAAATAATCGATGACGACCAGGATGAATCGGTGTCCATTTGAGGTGGCAGGATCGTTGGGTCCAATTATGTCCATTCCCCAAGCGACGAATGGCCAAGGCGAGCTCATGACGTTGAGTTCGTTTGGCAGGATTCGAATCAGATCTCCATGGATTTGGCATTGATGGCATTTTTGCACAAATTTACAGCAATCTCTTTCCAATTTCATCTAGTAGTAACCCGTTCGGAGGACTTTCTTGGTTAGGACAAACCCGTTCATGTGGGGCCCACAGGTTCCAGCGTGCACTTCGTCCAATAACTTTGCGGCTTCAGTGGCTTCCACGCATCTGAGTAATTCTAGATCTGGCGCCCTTTTGTAAAGAACCTTGTTATTCAGGAAGAAATTGTTTTCTTCTGGTTGCTCGAGGTGTTCTAGGGATATTCTCCTTTTTCCAAGTATACCTTTATGTCAATATACCATGGCTTTCCATCGGGCTCTGCTTCCACATGGGAGCAATAAGCATGCTCTTCTTTTAAACTTATTTCCAGTGAGTCAATGTGACTGCTTTCAAGATGTTGTATCATAGACGATATAATAGTAAGAGCGTCAGCGAACTCATTTTGAGCCCTCGATGTATGTTTGAAATCAATCTTCTGGAACTTCTTGCACAACTTCTGAGCACAATTCACATACGACAAGATCTTGGCATTCTTGGTAGCCCATTCACCTTGCACATGGCGGATCAACAGATCTGAATCTCCTATGAACAATAAATACTGCATATCTAAGGGTCATTATGATGCCTAGAATTCAGGCCTCGTACTCCACTATGTTGTTGGTGCATCGAATTTGAGCTTCGCGGCCATCGGGTAATACTGCCTTGTCTCATATAATAAGACTACTCCGATTCCTGAACCCTTGTAATTGACTTCACCATCGAAGAAAAATCTCCATTCTGAATAGGGTTTGGCTATGTCTTCTTCTATCATCAGTACTGCCTCGTTGGGGATGTGGCTTTGAAGTGGTTCGAAATCCTCATCGACCGGGCTTTTAGCCAGTAAATCGGCCAATGCTTGTCCTTTGACGGCCTTTTGTGCTATGTATACAATGTCGAATTAGCTCAGTAGCATTTGCCATTTGGCCGACTTCCCGATAGGCTTGGGCTGGCGAAAGATGTATTTCAGGGGATCCATCTTGGATATGAGGTGAGTATGTATAACGACAGGTAGTGTCGCAGCCTTTGGGCAACCCATGTCAAGGCACAACATGTCTTTTCCAACAGTATGTATCTTGCTTCCCAGGCGGTGAATTTCTTGCTTATAAAATAAATGGCGCGCTCTTTCTTGCCGTTTTAATCGTGTTGTCCTAACACGCATCCGAACGCATTATCTAATACTGACAAGTATAGCAACAACGGGCTCCCAAGCCTTGGAGGTACCAAAACCGGTGGATTAGACCAGTATTTCTTGATAGTATCGAATGCTTTTTGACAGTCTTCTGTCCATTTTGTCAGTGCATCTTTGTTTAGCAGCTTGAGCATTAGTTCCACAATGATGGTGGACTGGGCTATGAATCATCTGATGTAATTTATCCTTCCTAAAAATCTCATGATCTCTTTCTTAGTCTTTGGAGGGGGTAGCTCTTGGATAGCTTTGATCTTTGACGTATCTAACTCTATGCCCCTTCGACTGACTATGAATCCCAACAGTTCTATGGTAAGTACTCCAAACGCACATTTGGCCGGATTCAACTTCAAATTGAATTTTTTGAGTCTTTCGAAGAACTTCCGCAAATGTGTAGTATGCTCTGAACTTTCTCTTGACTTGATGATGACATCGTCCACGTATACTTTAATTTCCTTATGGATTATGTCATGAAAAATAGTGGTCATAGCCCTCATGTAAGTTGCGCCGGTATTCTTGAGACCGAAGAGCATTACTCTATAATGATATACTCCCCATGGAGTGATGAAAGCTGTCTTTTTTGCATCCCCTTCGCTCATCAAGATTTGATGATATCCTGCGAAGCAATCTATGAATGATTGTAACTCGTGTTTTGCATAGTTATCAATGGAATAAAGATGTTCGGGAGTGGAAAGTTGTCCATGGGACTAGCCCGATTGAGATCTTGGTAATCCACCCATATTCTGATTTTCCCGTCTTTCTTTGGTATCTGCACTAGCTTGGCCAACCATGTCGGCACGAAGTTACTTCCACTAATCCGAACTTAATCTGTTTCTCTACTTCATCCTTGATGCGGATGCTAAGATCTGGCTTGAATTGCTTGGTTTTCTACTTGACAGGAGCGAAACCTACATTGATGGGTAATCTGTGGGCTACTATGCTGGTACTTAGTCCCGGCATGTGAGCATAAGACCATGTGAAAAAATCCACGCATTTTCTCAATAGGTTTATTAGCTCTTCTTTCTAAGGCGCTTCTAAATACGCATTTATCCTCGTTTCCTTGATCATTTCCTCATCTCTTAGATTGATCGCTTCTGTTTCATCTAGGTTTGGCTTTTGCTCATTCTCAAATTGCTCTACTTCTTCTACGAGAACCTCAGGCAACATTGTCTCTTCATCTTATTCTTCGTATTCCTCTTCTCCTACGTCATCTGACTCATTTATTTTGTGACATGACATGACATTTAAGGTTGTTTTATTATTTTTATTACGAAGAGCCAAGAGCGGGGTAGAGGCCCAGTTGGATAGTTGCTCATCCGGATCAGCATTAGGGGTGGTGGGCGCTTCAGTGCATTCTTCCAACACCACTAGACATTCATCCTCTCAAAATAGTATCCCTAACCCTTCTTCCGTGTTTTCCTTATTTGGCATGGGCATCCTCACTGGGAATGACGGGTAAAAATTCAGAATTGGCTCGCGGGGCTTTTCTTCTTCCTGTGGGCTTGAGTAATCTCATCATCATTTGGATCATACCCCAACCCAAAGCTGAAATTTCTTATAGAATGGGTCTGGCTCTGTGATGCCATGTACATCCCTCCCGATACCTCGTCCGGGTTTGAACCCGTTTTGGAGCATAGTAGTGGCAATCATTTTGTAGACCGTATGCATGGGTATTTGTGCGGAATCTTCTTTGTAAGTAGCCCTCACTAATTTCACCACGTGGAAATCTATCCCTTTGGGAGTTTCTTTGATGACTGGCACTGAATTGTCTAGGTAGTTATGGATACTACCTTCTCCGTGAATTAAGACCTTATGGCCATCCTCAAGAACTTTACAGCCTGGTGCAGCGAGGATGCTACGGCTATTACCATGTGTATCCATGGTCTTCCTAACAGCAGGTTGTAGTTAGCAGCAATCTCCATGACTTGAAACTCGACGATGAACTCAGCGGACCCCATCTAGATACAAAAGTCGAATTCCCCGATAGGGTCACGTTGAGCTTCATCAAACGCTCTTACATTCGTGCAGCTTTGAGGGACTTGTCCTAGATCATAGCCCAATTGGCTAAGAGTGGATTCGGGGCAAATATTAAGGCCAGCCCATTTTTGATTAAAACCCGCGTTACCATTTTGTTTCGGCACATTATGATATGTAGCGCTTTGTTATACATTGTTCCTTCCCTGGGCAGTTCTTCATTGGTGAAGGAGATTTGGTATTCACCCATGATATCCATGACCATTTCGGCCAAGTTTTCATTGCTCATCCCTGCAGGGATGTGGGCCTCATCTAGTACCTTCATTAGGGCCAGACGGTGTTGAGGCGAACTCAATAGTAATGCTAGCATGAATATCTGGGCTGGTGTCTTCTTAGGATGTTCCACAATGGAATATTCGTTAGGCTGCATCCGACGCCAGAAGTATTCAGCTTCGCCCTCAGTAATGGTTCTCCTTTGATTCCCCTCTTTCCTAGGCGCTTCTTGGGCCAATTCTTTCGGAGATGTTAATCTCCCAGACCGTGTCATCCCATGGGCAACTGCTGCTTGCATAACAAATTCTTTCCTTGGTGCTATTATAACTTCTCGAGATATCAGCGCTATGATTGGTGCGGGGGTTAGCACTTTGAACCATGGGCACTTTTGTATTATGAGCGATAGTACTATTTGCTCTAGGGCTTGGACTAGATCTCAGATGACAGACTTTTATACAACCCAATCTTCTTCCCTTTCGATCATGCGGATAGTGTTGTTTCCATGATTAGGTAGGGAATTGGTGTTTACGTTTGTTGCAGCAGTCTAAAGAGTGATTTCCTTTTTGTCGATCAGATCTTGTATCTTATGCTTTAGGTTGATGCAGTCTTCAGTACTGTGTCTTTTTCCTCCAGAATGGTAGGCGCACATTTGATCCATTTGAAGAATCTATTTCTAGGATTGACAACCTTTGCCGTGATCGCTTGGATCATTCCTGCAGTGTTTAATCTCTCGAACAGTTTCGTTCTTGTTTCCAGTAGTGGCTGAACACACGGGCAGGATTCTTTTTGAAGTTAGGACGTGACAGGTTATAGGTATTTGGCAGTGGTTGGTTTTGGAAGTTTGTTAGTGGGTTATTTTTCAAATTCTGTAGGCAGGTGCGGGAGCTTTCAAATTTGGATATGGAGCCTGGTAGTTCGAATATGGTGTTTGGAAGGTTGTTTGAGGAGCTTGGTAATTTGGTGGGGGTGTTTGGAAAGTGGGTTATGCGTAAATGGGCACAGGGTTGTATGGTGTAGGTAGGTAGGAATTTGGTGGTGGTGATTGATAGATTTCGACGGAAGATCATAGTTCCTCCCACTTTTGGGTTTTTGGGCTAGGAGTATGGAAAATGTTTGCCACATCCTCCTTCTATTTGGCAAGTCCCACAGTGCTTTGTCCGGCAGCTTTGCTAGCTACATTTATGATCCTTCCGAATTTGAGACCATCTTCTATGGCCTCCCCCATTTTTACCAGTTTAGAGAATGGCCTTCCGCACATTGTTAGCATTCGGTCATAGAAGTTTGTTTCTTGTGACCGGATAAAAATGAAGACTAGTACTTCCTCACTCATTGGTGGTTGTACTCGGGCGGCTTCGGTCCTCTATCTACTCGCATACGCGCGACAATTTTTTGTTGACTTTTGCTTGACATTCTCCAAGTAATATCAGTCAGGCACAGTTTCAACGTCGAATCGGAATCTTTCCATAAAGGATCCTGCCATGTCATCCCACGTGGACCATCGGCTCATGTTTTGTGTGGTGAACCATTTTGAGGCCTCTTCAGTCATACTTCGGCTGAATAGTCTCATAATGAGTGCTGGGTTGTTCCTGATGCCGACCAGTTGGTAAAAAATGGCTCGTAGATGGGCTTTGGGATTGCCCGTTCCATTGAACATTTCAAACATGGTCACTTTTAAGACCTCGGGCAGATCCAAGCCCGGATGCATACAGAGATTATCGTAGCTCAATCCCGTTGCCTTAGGGGTGACTCTCGTTGATTGTTCTAGCATTTCAGCCATCTTATGCTCTATTCCTTTGTGCCTATCTTGTTTGGCTCTCCAAGCCCTTTCCATCTCCTTATAGTAATCAAGCTCTTGATGATCAAGGGAGAACGACACTTGGTGTGATATGGGTATGGAAAGAAACGGCTGGTGTGGGGGGTGGTCTTTGTTGCTGGTAAAGAGACGATACTTGGACGCACAATAGCGTGGGTGTGAGTGGTCTGAGGTTCTTCGTATGATGGTATTGAGTGGACAGTTCCAGGAATTTTGACAGTGTTGAGTTGTGGTGGGGTGTGGTAGGATATGCTCGGATTAGCAGGGTGTGGTATTGTTCTGGCGGCACTTGTTTCTTTAGCCATTTTGGCACTTGTGACCTTCTCTAGAAGGTCAGCAACTTTCTCCAGCAGCATGTTTATCACGTCCTCGGAGTGCAAAGGTTTTTTCGGGTTCAACGGGGGAGTGTCCCGGATGATGAGTTCATTCTGGTGTGCTCGTTTTTTGAAGTACGAACCATTGCTGTTTTGCCTTTGTCTTGTTGGGAAAGGGATGTTATTGTAGCTTTAGATCTAGTGAAGTATGCCAGCGGGTAACAACACGGATCAACCTTTTCTAAAAGAGAAAAATAACTCAAAATCAAGTGACGTTAATGCGTTAGATAATAATTGAAAAGTATGATATCGCACGTAGTTGACATATAAGCACATAGAGCACACAAAATTCGTGTATTTGATTTAAATGTTTAATTGCTCCCCCGTTCTGAGGTTTTTGGGTATTTTGGCTCTCTTGAATCATTTTGGATTTTGGTATGACAGTCTATGGTTGATTCACTTTAGGCCAGTCTTCTTGACGCTTGCTTACGAAAAATAACTATGGGAAAATAATATATTTATATAATATAGGGACCGAGTCTTACGTAGACTGCCTACGTATCCCTCCGCGGGAAATCGGGCTGCTCCGTAGTTCGGTTTACATAGAAAATATTTTCCTAAACCTATTCTACCCAAAAGTTTCCCAAACCAGGCCCGATAACGGCTTCCTATGTACAACTCATTGGGATATGAGGTTGAACGTAGTTTCTTTTACATATAAAAGGGGGAGGAGGAAAAACTTTGAAAATTACAAAAGGACCCTCCCTTAAGTCTAACCAAAAGATGACCTCTTCTTGAGATCAGAACGGGTTGTTGTCCTTACAACCGTTTGTTTAGCTGAAGGTCCTACTTCCTAGTAACAGGGTGGGAGTACTACCCATATTTCTCTGGTATGAACTAAGTGTTCCAATTCAAACTTGAAAGCTTCACATTCCTAGATATCATGCTCGGTACTCCCGAGTGGAACAAGCAAATCCTTCGTTGACTTGATCTGCCCGACGAGGGTTTCCAAGTGGCCTGGACTAGACAGACCTTCCCAGTGCTTGCTAACTTCTAGAAAATACTGGAATATGAGTCCTTAAAGATGGTGAAGTCGTAATGCAAAATGTGGGTGTCCAAAGTGATTCCTTCATTTGGAGTGACCGTGTCGGGGACCAATAAAGATTGAGGTTCCCATAACTTGTGGATTTTCTTGTCATCAATCATTCTCACGATCTTTCTTCTTAGGGCCAAGCACCCCTCCGTGTTGTGGCCAGGTTAATTTTGTGAAACGGGCACCTCTTGTGCACATAGATTGGAGCGCAAGGTGGTAGCTTCTCATAGCTAGCACATGTAGCACTTACACTCTTCATCTTCTCGAAGATCTCTTCACATCGCATATGCTTTGGTATGACACGGTAAGGACAAGCAATGTTTTTAAGAGAAATTACCCACTAAGATGGCGATGGTGGATGAATGAGTCCTTGGGTCACGTTGTTGTTCTTATCTTGGGTCGCAGAAGTGGCGGTGGGTGGCCTCTTTAAATGGCCAGATTTGCTCTTGCAGCTCGGATTCCTCCTTAGGATCCTCATCCTTTTCCTCGAGAGTCTCGGTTTTGACCATCAAAGGCACGTAGCTTTGTGCCATTCCTTTGGCCTTGTCTGATGGGCTCTCTTGATAACATTCCAATTCTATAGTCTCCTTTGGTGGATTCTCAACTAGGTTCAAAATTTGGTCGGCCTCACTGATCTTGGCTCGGACCAATTCGATCTTTTATTCTAGCTTGCGAATCTTCCTACTAAATGACCCTGTTACGGTTCACTTTTACGCGGATGCATAAAAGCTACTAAGAGGTTGTTGGTTCTCTAATTGGATTTCGTATTTTTAGAGTCGCCACCTAATTGTATAATGGAAATTAGTAAAACCAGGTAAAAAGGGTTTATCAAAAACAAGAGGAAAAACCTTTTAAACCAGAGTTTGAGGTAACGGTTCTGGTGATCTCCTAGGGAAGATTTTAAACACCCTAGTATTAAGGATCCGTAGAATACGGTTGACCTACGAGCTTCAATGGGTGAATATTGTAATTATTTGCTTAAAATATTTCTTTCTTGTGACATTTTCATGCTTATCATCAATTCCTATTTTTTGGCAAAATGTCGGGGTTTGGTTTAAAAATGCGTATAAGGGTTCAACTCATTTCATCTCCGGACCAAAACACACCCGGTATTTCTCCCAAGTAGAGTTGCTACTAGTTTGGTCCTAATGATATGAGTGTAGTTTTATAAGTTTTTATTACTTATATAAGAAAATAAGTGGAGTATATCTCCTTTATAATAATACTTATAGGTATATAAAAATAGTTTATTGTGTCTATTTTTGTCCATTGAAGCTCATAAACAACCATATTCTAATACCAAAGCCATCTTTATCTCAAATATTGGTCCAAGTGTATTTCCCCTTTGTTTTTTAGCTTTAAGTTTTGGGCTTTGGCCCCAAAATGCCAGAAAATACTTAAGTCTTTTGAAAGGAATTTTAAGTCCAAATTCAGCTTATAAGAAGTCCATTTCTAACTTGAAAAAATCTCAGTTTACCCTAAGTTACCCCAAAACTAGTCCAAGTCTTCTTATGGAGCCAAAATGTTTTTAGTCCGATTTGCTCAATATTTATAAAGAACAGTCCATTTTTTTCTTTTGGTTTAAAAGAGTCCCAAGTGGGCTTAAGACCCAAAATAATTTCTTCTCTGCCCATTATATTTCCAGATTTTGCAAAGGGGCAGACGACCCAAAATTATGACATAGTTTCATCCCCAAAATCCATTTAAACTTAACCATATTATCAATTCAGTTTCACACTTGAAAAGATTTGTAAAAAAAGTCAAACTTTACCGATTTCATGCTTGTATTTTAGGATTAACCGAGTTTTGAAAATCATTTGTGGCAATTATCTAGAAACTATGCGTATTTCCTAAGTTCTACAATACATGGGTTTCAATATGTACAAGTGTATATTTTACAAATATGTACAAGCATACAAAATATACATGAAATAAGATAAAGGTTAGGCTGGTGGGCCTACCTAAGCCCACCAGTTAACCATTTTCACCTATGGTTGGGCCTTCAAATGTCTCCATGTCAGGTGGACTCGGTCAAAGGAAGGGTTGGGCCTCTGGCCCAACAGGTTTCAATTAGGAGAATTTGGCCCAAGTGGCCTCGGTATTTTTCACATGCAAAACAAAAGCGAAAAGAGAGGATAATGGCTAAAAGGTATCTGGAACTTAACTACTTATTTAACATAGACTAAGTATACACATATACTAATTATACAAACAAACATGCATATTAATATACTCAAGCAGTTAATACGTGCAGAAGAAAATGTCCAGCCCGAGTTGTAATACAGAGAAAAAAATGTCACAACCCAGCTAGGGGCCGCGACGGGTACCCGGGGCTAACCACCGAGCACCGCTCTTTCTACTACTCATGCTTTTCTTACGTGGCTATCTATGAACATAGGCTCTTGGTTCCGGAATATAAGGAAGCCATGGAAATGTAGGGAAATAATATCATATCATAGGACTCATGCCTTGGAAAGAAAGGACTAGCCTTACATATCTTTGACGTTTAACCAAGCTATCACTTGCCTGTTCTCCTTCGATATCACGTTTCTACCTTCAAGAGAGGTCGTACGAACGTTAGTCAATCGATTACTTAAACGTGCTTGCTATTTTTAGGAAAATTGGACAGCACTTCCTTTGTTTATACTACCTTCCCACATTCTATATCAACTCTCAAACGTTCATAACAACATTCTCAATATGATAGATAACACTCATCATTCATTTACAACATCCGTATTTCACAATTTGTCTTTAATTTCTCCATAATCATGGCCATGCTTCATTATTGCATTTTCTCACATAGGATACTTATTCCATGTTCTAAATGTCATTCATAACATTTTCATAATCACAAATTATTAATGATTGTGGCTCAATTCAAACCTTTACTCAACATTGCTACTATTCACACTTTCATGACCCATTTCTTACATCCTTCTATAATCTAAGTGTTTCAACTCTTCCATACCCTAAATAACAT
The DNA here is from genome assembly GCF_019175385.1 of Lycium barbarum. Lineage (NCBI taxonomy): Eukaryota > Viridiplantae > Streptophyta > Magnoliopsida > Solanales > Solanaceae > Lycium > Lycium barbarum. The sequence goes on from NC_083341.1 coordinate 83,665,777, forward strand.
GTAAATGCCATAAATCTTACCTTAGATGTTGTAGGAACAAGCCTTGAGTGGTATTACTCTTCTTGCACCAAAATCCTAGTTTGCTTCTCTTGAAATTTCTTGACTTGGATGAACTTTGATGAGTTTCATACACTTTATTCACTTGGATTCTTGATATTGATCTTTGATTTCCTTTGTTTTCTCGTAGATGAAGAGTGTAGAATATTCTAGAGGTTTCTAGAGAGAAGTATCGTGGAAAATGAAATGAATTAATGAGCTTGGGTCTCCTTTTAATGACTTAAAATCTAATCTGGATTGAACAGTAGTTGAAGTGCACAGTGGTCGTAAACCCAGTTTATGGTCCGTATTCCATTTTACGGGCCGTATTTCGTGGTCGTATTTAAGCATAACAAAACCAGAAAGGTATGCCGGGGATCATGGTTATTTACGATCGCAGTTTACGGGTCGTATTTCAATTTACGGTCCGTATTCCAAGTCTTATTTAACCATTTGAACATTTAACAGAAAGTTGAAGTTTTGTAAGTTGGAATACGACATGGTGGTTTATGGGCCGTATACTAATTTACAGTCCGTATTTCATTTTACGATCAACTGGGCCAAAGTGCAAATCTGCAATTTTTTTCACATTTTCAAGACCCGTAAGTAGTCGTTGTGGAGCATAACCTATCCCTTATTGCAATTACCTTTGAAATCTTACTCAGGGTCGTCAAACGTCGTTCCCTTCTGATTAAAATTTCGTATACTCGTATTCTTCGTTAGTCTATTCATTGTATGTTCACGGGCACATTTTCGTGGTGTAACAAAAAAGATTTGGACAAACAGACCCAATTCTAAGAAAGAAAGCAAGAAAAGCATCCCAAAACATAGGCATAACTTAAGCACATGAAAGTAAAGCGCAACAACAAATAGTCATGGAAAACATAGCCCAAATCAGAAGTATCACTTTGCACAAATTGAAATTCAGAACCCAATTAGTGATATACTACATCTATACCAAATATACAATTTCATATATACCAGAGGTATACAAAGACTGTATATACTTTGTGTATTTTAGTATATCACTTGTATACCATTTCTTAAACCAATAAAAATCATCATTCCAACTCAGAGGAAGGCAAATCTTATTCTACTTTGTGTTCTAAAACCTTATTAAAAGGGTACAAGGACAGATTCCAAAAATAGAAGAAAGAAGAAGGTGTAATATGATATGTTTAGTACACAGAATTCAGAGACAAACAAGTGCATGAGTTTTCACATAAAGGAACAATATTCAAACAAAGATATTAGCATTTCTGAGTTCAGGCTTAAGCTCCCAAAGGAGATAATGCATTGCAAGTTTCATATGATGCAATTAAGACAACATACTAGCATTCAGAGAAAAGAAAAACATGCTCAGATGTAGAGGAAAAAGAATATCACACAATCAAACACTTGGCCTTAGACAGTCAACACAGCACCTCAAAACATGTGTAGCAGATTTAGAATGCCACTTTAGACCCTCATTCATGCAACATTTCTCATCACAAATTGACAGGGATCATTCATGCAACATTTCTCATCACAAATTGATAGGGAGACATGTACTGAACATATTAGTTAGAAGTATGCAGTGTTTGACATTATACAGCAAAGAAATCATGTATTTGATTCAAAAGGAAAGACAATGTGCAGCATTAAAGATATTCAAGCAATAACTCAATCCATGTAGTGCATCATTCAAGATATTCAAGCAATAACTCAATGCATGTCAATCCATACAACTCAGATATCAGTAAAGACCAAAATACACTTTCAAGTGACCTATTCATGAAACAAAGGACAGAACTTCACCTACTCAAGGTTAATAAATAATTTAATCTCTTACATGTGTGTTGCAGATATGTATTTATCCTATATTAGACTGACACAATCATTGAATGAGCCTTAGCTTAAACTAGTTACAACATGATAGACTTCCAAATCTCTTTTAAGCAAAGAAGGTATCTACTTAAGGTTACTACATGCTTTTAGGTGATTAAAACTAAGTTCAGATCCTTATTTAACCTCATTCAAACTCATCAGCAAACCCGTACTTTATTTTGGTAGGGCCCAAATAAACAAGGAAACTCATATTAATACCAAACCTACCATTTTTAGCTTAAAAATAGCATAGGGGACATTATTGTAACTATTTAGGCTAGGATGGATAATATGTGTCAACTAGAAGTTACCAATCATGTCATTTAATCAACTTAAGCCAATTAAAATGTTATTAACAGCATGACTTAGTCAACGAATGAGACACATGTTTTATTAAACTCAGTTACCATTTGCACCATGACTCAGACCAATAAATTGGACCTGAAACTACATTAATCCACTATTGGTTAACTAAACTAACTAGTGAACACCTACTAACATGCTGGGCTATTAATAATCAAAATTTCAGTTTACAACAGCAACCCAATACACACTAATCATACTTAAGGGATTATTAAAGTAACTAGAAATAACAACTAATGCACACTAAGCATGCTTAAGCTACTATTAACAAGAGATTAACTAACAATAGCAACTAAATACTTGTCAATTACACTTAAGTTATTAATAATAGATAATTATAGGCATTCAACTTAACTAAAGCAGCACATAAGTAGGCATACTAATTTATATTTAGCTACTAAAACAGTATTAAACACATCCTAAACATGCTTGCACTACTACTAATAATATTAACTAGAAATTAAATTAAAACAGCAAACAGGACATACAACAAATCAACTACCACAACTAAAGCTTAGCCAAAATTAACTACACACTTAAAGCTAAACATGAATTAAAGAAAACTAATGAAAGGAGAAACTATTACCTTTCTCAGGTGCAGCCTAATCGAGAATGGACTTGGAATGATTTCCTTGCTTCTCCACACTCAGCCACAACAAAGAACAATTAAAACTTTAAAACTAACTAAATCGAATAAGTTAAGGTCTCAAATAGTAAATACCCTAGGTAATTCGATTTTATGAGTATATTCTGATATTCAGTATGTCAAGGTGTGTTAAACAACGTGAATTGGGGGTTCTCTTTATAGAAACCCAAAATCTCAAAACCCTATCTCATTTTCGATGTGGGAGTTTTGCAATTTGAGAATTACATTTCTAAATACCACATCCATGGCTGGGAATCGAGTATTCAAACATATCAAAGGTCAAATTTGACCCTAAAATGATCGATCCACTCGGTTCATCTTGAACCAATAGAAATCATGGATTTAAAATCACAAAAAAACAAAAAAAATTAAGGTTCTCAGTCCATGACCATTTGAAAATGCAGAAAAAGCAAGAAAAAAGGGGAGGTAATACCTTGTTTGGGTCAGTTCTTCGTGGTTTTGGTTGAGAAATGGCAGAGCAATAAATGCTCTTGCCATTCTCGACCACACAACAGCCACCACACCAATGTGGGCCCATCGAAAATGCCATTTCCGGCAATATGTCATATCAAGAGAGAGAGAGAGAGAGAGAGAGAGAGAGAGATGGGGCGGCTAAGGTTTCCTTGTGGAACCCTGAGCTTTTTACAAATGAGACCCTCAGGGTCTGTTGTGTGTTGTTGTTCGTGTATAAATTACGGATTGGGCCGGTCAGTCCACTAATGAACTGGACCTGGCCAAAAATAAGAGGAGGGGAATTTAACTTATGTATACACGATATACACTTATACACGTATACATATGTATACGCAGGGGCAAAAAACACAAATTTTTAATAAAATGGCCACAATTATAAATGTCTATCAACTAGTCACTTTAAGTTATGGCCAAAACTAACTTATTAACCGGTTAATTAAATTAAAGGCATGATTAATTTATAAAAAGAATTTAAATTGCAACTATGACCTTTTTTAAATTGCAACTATGACCTTAATTGAACTTAAACCATGGAATTGGTTGTTTTCAATTATGGACACGTTTAGACACATTAATTTATAAATAAAACCACAATTAAGGACACAATTAATTATGATTAAATCTATAAAATTGCACAAATACAAATTAACTATGCAGAATTAATATTTGAGGGGTAAAATGCTAAATTATTTAATTAATCATATTTCTTGAATTAAATGGAGAAAAATACTTGATAATTAAACCTTCAATAATTTTAACAATTAATTAAATAATTGTTTTAAATTATCTTCTGATTAAACTTGGAAAATTCTTCGTATTATTTATAAAAAATATAAATTATTTTCTAAATGATTTAAAATATATATTTGAAGTTATTTTGCCAAATGAAATGGCAAAATATTATCAAAATCATTTTGACTTATAAAAAATGCACATTTCACTCCGTTTGATATCCAAGGACTCTGTGTAATTAAAATAAATTATGGGAGGTAAAAACTTAGGCATCAACAGACCATTCAGCCTCACTAGCAGTGCTCCTTTGACTTCATCGTCCGTCCATTGGTAGCAAATCAACCTTTTTAGGAGGTACAAAGGGTTAGTATTCTATGTTCGTGGTTTTTTGGGCTAATTGGTATTTCCTTGTGTTTTTCTTTGGGATAGTAATCGGAACATGGGATCAACCAATCATTTCAAAGACATACATGAAATAGATAAGCATTTAATAATATAATCATGCAATAAATTATGCTAGTCGCGCTTCTAAAGAAGACATCGTAGTCGATTCGAAACATCAATGTGCCATTTGAATTAAACCATTGCCCCATAAATCATAATTTCATTAATAATATTTTCCCTTAAGGGATTATAAAAGATCATAAAGCATAAAGTAAAAAATCAGCAGAACTGTCCTCTAGTGGATGATGATGAAGCTCTTTCGATCCTTGCCCTCCTGACCCTTTGAAGGGCCGTCTGGATGTGGAGATGAGTCGATGTCAACACGGTATCCATCAAAAACCCCTTGTCTGTGAAGGTCATCAATGCGGTTTCATCCATTATTTTCTGCATTCGATCATCAAACTTCAACAGGCAATCATGTGTGAAGTCCAACTCTTGTCTCAGGCTGTCTATGATGGTTTGATCATACTCAATCTTCTCCAAGTATTTTACATCCCTATCATCGGCTCTCCTTTGGATCAAACAGGCCTTGATTTTGGCTTTTGAAGACTTGTGTTGGACCCAATGATAAAAGATAGGATTGGGAGCCAGGGTGTTGTTACACCTCGATTTTTTTTTGTGTCGTTTGCATTGGAAGTAAACTAACGTAAGCTCGGAGAGGTCATGGAACCCTTATAAGGTTAAGGAATACTCTTAAAAAGTGTTAAGCAAGTGTATAAAGGTTCCGGGATCAAGAAAATCAAAGAAAATAAGTTTGACGAAAATTTAGAAAAAGTTGGCAGGATTTTGGACAGAAATTTTGTGTCAAATTTAGAGGGGTATATCTCTGGGTATATCAACAGTTTTGAGGTGTTTCAAAATCCTAAAATGAAGTTCATCGAGTCTAGTTTCCAACGCAGCAAACCGTTCGTCAATACGACATCGGAGTAGGGAGTTATGGGAATTTTAAAGTGGACTGCCAGAAGCCGCGAATCTATGCGGAAATTCTAGAAACCTGTTAAAAGGTCCATTAAATTCGGCCCTCTAGCCCAACCCGAATTGGGCTGCTATATATATCCCTTTAAGTCATCTAAATCACCTAATTTCTCACCATTTCTTATCTCCACCCTTCTCTAGAGCCCTGCACACTTATCTCTCCTCAATAAGAGAGTTATTGAGAATTCAAGAAGGTTCTACAGCACTCCACAACCCTCTAGAAATCTACTAACATCTCTACACCCCTCTAGAATTTCCCACACCTCTTTCTCCATTATAAGAGTGTTCTTAAAGGTTCTCCATCATTCCAAAACATTCTAGACCATCACAAAAGAGGATCAAACTCCAAAAACCCCAAGCTAATTCATGGAGAAGGATTGTTCTTGTCTCTACTTAATGTTGTGATGAATTTGATCTTGGAAGAAGTTGAGTGGGGTGGAGTTCTTCTAGTGTAAGGTATGTTCTCCATCCTATTTCTCATGATTAAGTTGATTTGAAGGTTTAGCAAGTCCTATAAAAGAAGAGAATCATAGTAGAGAAGTTGCAAATTATTAAAGTGAAGATGATGACTATGGAATGAATTTGAAAGGAGATTTTGTATTAATTTGAGATTAAATTGAATACAATTCTTTGATTATGGTATTGTGGATATTGTTATGGTTAGTTGAGAAATTTGGAAAACATCGTGTGGGATGTTTTATGGAGCCTATTGGTGTGATGTTGGTATTGTTGTTATTGTTGGTGGTGGTGGTTGTTAGATTGTGATTTCGTGCTAAGCATATAAACAGGGGAGATGGTGCCCGAATTTCGGCAGATTCTAAACGGAATTAAATTGAAGGCTTAAGATGAGCATATGACATTGAACCTAACACTAATATGAATGGCTTGTATGTAGATTTACGAGCTTGGAAGGATAAACATTGAGTGGCTAAGGAGACCGAAAGGTATGTTAAGGCTACTCCCTTTCTTTCTAAAGGCATGATTCTTTTCTTATGAATCCACACATGTTTTCCATAACATTCTTATTCTCAAAAGTTAGAAGTTCATGATTCTCAAAGTTCTTATGATGCTAAAGATAGATGTTTTCTATGATGATAATAAGGATAAAGATGATCATGTTTCTAGAGATTCCAAAGCTTATGGAATTGATATTATTATGAGATTATCGAGCTTACTTCACGATTTCCTTAATTTTATCCATTGTTGTTGATCTCACCTCATAATACGTGTTCCTTCGAGGTGAGATATAGCGATGACGATAATTCCATTTCTAATGCTATCCAAGTTCATCTGTCTTGATACTCTCATGACACTATTGATCTCATCTTATGATAGTTGATCCTCTAAGGAAAGATATAGTGATAATGATAATGATAATGATGATGATGATGTGCTTTTATTTATGTAGTCTTAAGTATGTATATATATAGTTATGTGTGACCGAGTCTCGAAAGGGTCGGGTACGGATATGACCGAGTCCGAAAAAGATCGGGTACGGATATGATCGAGTCCCAAAAGGGCCGGGTACGAAGATGACCGAGTCCCGAAAGGGCCGGGTATGGATATGACCGAGCCTTATTATGGCCGGGTATGAATATTACCGAAACTTACTATTGTCGGGTACGGATAATACCGAGCCTATATAACTGGGTACGGTATTGTGTTGTGTTGTATTGTATTGTATGGTATTGTATGGGTACGAATGTAGATATATGAAATGTTTCTTCTAGTAAAAGGTTAGGTAGGCATGATGAATGTCTTAAAAGGTATCATGAGGTATAAACAGTTCTTTTATCTTCCGCTATTTTTTCTGCTTTTATCATGTTACTATTCATGCCTTACATACTCACTACATTGCTCGTCTGACGTCCCTTCTCGTGGACGCTGCGTTCATGCCCGCAGGTAGACAGGTAGCGGATCTGACCAATAGGAGCTTCATCAGCGGACTCTCAGAAGCACTCCACTTACTTCGGAGCTACAGTCTATTGGTATCAATCTTCATGGTCACTTGTATTCTATGTAGAGGCTCGTAGACATGCGTGTACAGTTAGACGTTTCATAACCCTACCGGTTCATATCGTTGTATAACATTTTAGCAGCCTTGTCGGCTGGTGACGATAGGCATAATTGTTGAAGATTATTAGAGATGTGCAGCTGTGTTGTGATATATGTCTTTACCGATTATGATATCCATCAGCTATCTTTATGGTCCACCCAGAAATGATTATGAGATGTATGCTTAGAGGTGCTCGGTATGTTAGCTCTGGGTGCCCGTCATGGCCCTCTGGTTGGGTCGTGACAGGTGCCTTGTAAGAGGGCCCTCAACCAATCTCTATAATTCTCATCACAACCCGGGTTGAACCTATCTTGAGCTAAAGTCTCCGGACCCCAAATAATGCGATCATTCCATTCTCGAACTATGTCTCCACCCTTTTAGATGTTTTCTTCTTCGTAATCGACTATGAACTCCCCCATGTTTCCTACTTGAGGTATGATTTGGGTCCTACCAAACTGTCTCAGTACTCGGGCAGGCACATAAGGGCGGATCCCTCAAATTCCCATAAGTGGTATGCATGGAAACTTTCTCCCCTTGACAATAACGGAATCGAATATAAAATCAGTGAACATCCATTGTATGCTACCCTCTTTGAGCCTACAGAAGAAAAATTCCCAACTTTCCTTTGTTTGCTGTCCTATGTTTGGATAGTGAGCGTAAAGGTCATCCTTCCCCATTTACTTGCTCAAATATTGAGTGACCCCGACCTTGCTCAAGTGCTTAATGATCCGCCATTGTAGGAGTAGGTTACACCCTTGGAATTAATGGTAATGATTTTGGCATATGCTTAAGGCTCGGTTCATGTCGGCAAGGATGATATGGATTAGGTCAAAGTATTTGGTTTCCCTATTATGGTTATGCCGTGAAAGATAACGTGGGTGACCAAAATTACTCGGGTGTCTATGGTTTATTTTCTATCTTTCCGGAATACCATGAGTCTTAGTAAGCAAATGGCAAAGGCCAAAGGTCGGGTGGCTTCCCACTTGGCAAAGGATTTAAACTCTGTAGGGTGTTCTAGAAATCCTTGTTGGGTCCCAAACCGTTTGTGTAACTCCCTAAAGGATATGGTTTGACCAAATATCCAGTTGGCATGGGATAAGGACAACATTTTTAGGATTTGGTTAGGGTAGGATTATATGGGATAAGAAGGTTTTGGTTGGGTTTCTTTCTTCTCCTTAGACTAGTTTCGATGGATTTTATCACATCCCGAAGCTCCTCCAAAGTCGGGGCCATCTCTATATCATCTGAATACCATTCTATCTCAGTCCCAATAACTCCCTACACCCGATCATGACTAAAAAAGAGGGTAAGGTTCCTAAACACTTGGTCACTTTCCTTAGTTCCTCGGTATTCATCCAACCCCACCAAATTTTCAGCATATCTGGTGCTTCGAGAACCATGTCAAATTTCATATTTGTATTCATCTACAAAATAAAGCATGGTCAATTTCCCACCCCCATGGATAATGGTTTAGCACATAGGCACACAAAATGTTTCCAATTAGCACATACTGGGGTGCGGTGTCTTTCGGGTCATATACAGTCTTAACACAAGGTAGTCTCTTTAATGGGTTTTAGACACGTCTATAATATCCAAAACCCTTTTAGGTCATCATGCACTAGTCCGTTAGGATTTGGCTTGGCTCTATCCTAATCAAATGCTAGAGTCGGCTTTTTCAAATTGACAGGAACCAGAGCGGATTGCTTGGGGTGAACCATTGTTGGCTGCTGGATGACTGCGGACTAATTCCGTGTTCAACGTGTTCCAAAGAAAAGGTGTTTCAGGTTTTTTACTAAAGGCTAGACCGCGAGCCCACGTGTCCCCTTTGAAACCATGCTTTTTGCCAAAGGTGGCGGAGTTTATGATATGACTGCATGGCAATTTATATTTGTAAGAAAATAAACAAGTAAGCACATAATAACAGTTAAATCACACTCTATTGAAACCCTTATGGTTAGAACCTAGAAATTCCCCAGCGGAGTCACCATCTGTTACGGTTCACTTTTACGCGGGTGCATAAAAGCTACTAAGAGGTAGTGAACTCTGTTTGGATTTTTATATTTTTAGATTCGCCACCTAATTCATAAGGGAAATTAGGAAAACTAAGTTAAAAGGGTTCATTCCCATCCCTTCAGGCTTTCTTCTCTATCTGCTTTGCATGACTCTCCTATCCAATCCCCTCAACAACACGGACGCACTCCACTACTTCCTGGGATAAAGCCCCAATGGCTACAAGCTGAAGAGTTGATAGCTGAAGTCCAGTATTCAGCCCTTTCATGAAATGCCTGATCCTCGCCCCCTCAGTAGGCAGCAACTAAAGAGCATATCGAGACAAGGAATGGAAACGGGACGCGTACAAAGCAACAGACGAGTTCTCCTGATCAATACAGGCAAACTCATCCTTCTTTCGGTCCCTCGGAGTACGCGGGACATACTTATCTAAGAACACTGAATAGAACTGAACCCAATTCAACGGAGGTGATCCAGCTGGCCTACACTCCACATATGCCCTCCACCATAACTTGGCATCACCCAAGATCTGGAAGGTCACAAACTCCACACCGTACTTTTCCACAACCCCCACCTTATGAAGCCTCTCGTGACAATCTATGATGAACTCGTACGCATCCTCTGACTCAGTATCATAGAAAACCGGAGGCTTCATTTTAGTGAACCTCCAAATTAAATCATGCTCCTCACCGGTGATCACCGGGTTTGCAACTGGCCTCGGACAACCTCAAAATCCAGAACTTCATCCAAGCGAGGTGCCACTGCTGCGGCATGCTGAACTCTATCCGGACCTGGGGCTGCTATCCCTGCACCCCTACCTGCTGGAACGGCTGGTATAGCCCCGGTCTATGCTAACCCATACAACCAATTAAGCACCTGTACCATCGCATCTGGTATGCCGAGAGCAATTGCAGCCCCTGGCAGAACTGGTACTGCCGCTAGCTAAGTTGGTGCGGCTACATCTCCTGCGGCTTCATTAGGAGCCACCGGAGGCTCGGGATCAACTACTGGGACTCCACCCCCAGCCGGTGCCGCCTCTCTACCAGCTCCTCTGCCTCCACCTCTGCCTCTAGCTGCTACAGCGTGTGTTCTCGTCATCTGAGAGAGAGTGAAGGATAGTCAGATACCAATTCGAATCATCCAGATACCAATTGGAATCAAGTAGCACGAAAGAAAGAAAAAAAGAAAGAAAAGGGAATTTTCCTAGTGTCTGGTAGCCTCTCGAAGATAAGTATAAAAGTCTTCGTACCGATAGATGCTACTAGATTCGTACCGATCCGCTAGACTTTACTAGACATGTCCTTATACGATGACATTGACGAGCGTAAGGCACTGATACCAACTCTGTCACGACCCAACCCGCCATGACTAGCACCCACACTAACTCCTAGTGGGCAAACCAACACATAAGTCATCTATTAATTCAAGTCCATCTTTATATTAACCAATTCAATCAGTTATTAACCATTCAAGCACCAAATAAAATCAAAATAAGTCGTGCAATAAACAATGAAGTAAATGTGAAAGTCCTAACTATTACAAACCCCAAAAATTCAAAAGTCACCGTACAAGGACTCTAATCTAAAACATGTCTACGAAATGTAATTTGTCTAAATAAATAACCAACAATGTCCAGAATAGAAATAGACATCATAAAAGAAGATCTTCGGGCTGCCTGGCATGGATAGAAGCTCACCTTAAATTTGTCAGCAACGGCCGCAACGCTAGATATAAGGTCGGGTAGCAGTCTCTGGATCACAATTTGCACTCAAAGAATGCATCAAGGTAATATCAGTACAAACATTATGTACCGGTAAATATCATAGGCCGACTATGATTAGTATCATGCATACATTATAAAATCAATAAAATAGATAGGCCAGCCAACAACACGAAATCAATAGCCTAACAACAAATCAACCAAGGATATTATGAATCAAGTCACCTAAAGATATCAAAAAAATCAAATCAACAGAAACATAAACGGGAACAAGTCCACCAACAATAACCATATACTCGTTGTACACACATGCTAACTGATGTCATTGCTCAGTAGTCATGACCTGCATGGGACCCCTGGTGTCCATTTACCACTCATTACGAATACTCATCGGACCCGAGCCATAAATCCTCCTCTCCGGAAAGAATCTCGTACGCGGTCCACATCATGTACCACTCATTTTCAGAACGAACCTCAGACTACGAGCCCATAATCTAGGTCACATCTTCACCTCGGTCAATGTGCTTTTTTCGTATATATATACATACATTAGTATTTCTTGTCCTCTTGTTTTCAATACTCAAATCATCATTTTGTATCACAATTTCACCGAGAAGATCATATTAACTTCTCATCACAACAACATTAAACTGTAGGTCCAGCACAATGAATAGTGGCATGAAGCCCACACAGTGACTCAATCAAATGCACATAGGAGTTCAACCACACACACATCATATTTGAAGACTAGACATGCCTTCACCTATTGATTTCACAACACATATAATCAATTAATCAAAGTCTAACTCAAGTAGACCGTAACCTACTTCAAACGTAGAGCTGGAACAATGCAAATCACTCCGCTATAGGTTTTCCCTTCCGTAAAGCCTCGAAACACTCAAAGTCTAGAAATTAAAATGCTCAATGAGTCATAATTACTCTAGTCATAAAATCAATTCAAGAACACCCTTCCCTTCAGCCCCATTCCCATGGATGAATGATTTCTAGGTGTAAAACAACCTATCAATGGCCTTAGTAACCACCAATCATCAATTTATAAAGATATCTAATCAAAACATCAATTACAATTAGTTTCCATGGTCAAGCTACCATTTTTATGAAACCCTAAGTCTCAATTCACTTAGTTCATGGCTCTAATAGTTAAATTCATGATTAAAAGGAGTTAACCCAAGCCATCAGATGATAAACACATGATAACAATCATAACCCATCAATTATAGAAGGTTTGTTATGTTCTAGGGTTACTATTACAAATTCACTATTGGAGACCCATAAAAGGGATGATAATCATGAAGATGATAATGTAATGATTGAAAGGGATGGTTGAGACTTACCTCTCGAGAATATTCTTGCCCTAGCTTGGAAATTCGCCCTAGGTGGTTGTAGGGAACTGTTTTGGAGTTTTATAAATAAAGAATTCGGAACTAAGTGTTTAGAAATCGAGATTCGTCCCCCGTCGACCGCTGCGGTGGTCAACTAACCGCTGCAACGATCTCGCTATAGCTTCCAAGTGCCCGCTATAGCGGACCACTGTCATGACCTGACTAGGGGCCATGACAGGTACCCGGGGGCTAACCACCGAGCACCACTCATTCCATTACTCATCGTACTCCTCCTGCGTTCATTCATTAATCTCATGCTTATAATCATAGGGAAAACCAATTTCATTTTGAAACGTAATTACCTTTATATACATAAGCACTTTGGCTATCAAAATGATATACATATAATAAGGACATCGTAAGACCATACTACCCACACATACGTATCTATGAGCCTCTGCTAGAGTACTAGACATATGGACAGGACAGGACCCTATCGTGCCCAAAACATATATACACAAAATAATAAATCAACGGCACCTCCGGAACAATGGAGTGCTCTCAAGTCTGCTGATAGCTCCTATGAATCTGGATCACCTCTCTGTCTACCTGTGGGCATGAACACCGCGTCCAAGGAAAAGGACGTTAGTACGAACATTGTACTGAATATGAAACGCATAAACAATAATGATACATCAATGAAACCAGGAGACATCAAGTAAGGAACAACTTGTAACTGACTAACATTTAAGAATGAAATAGTGCATGCTAACTTACTCCATAAACATCATAATATCATGTATGCATATGTGTATAAGTTGTCCGACCATATAGGTACAGTGTAACCATCATTAGCCCGCGTCCAGGCCTCCCGCGTCTAGGGTAACCATCTCATGCCGCCCACTAGTGGTGTCTGCCCATGCTATCTAGACATGGTGTACACGCTGCCCGCCTTAGCGGTGTCTGCCCGGACATATAGGCGCTGTGTAATATCATCATCATGCACTCATTATAATGCATGCATAGAAACTCAAAGACAACTATACTTTATCGGGGTGACATAAGGTCATGAACCCCAAATTCCATTATGAAGCATTCATAAGCATTCTGCCTCACCTTGAAGGAATTGGCACATAAGGTGAGTGTATACAATAACAACATCAATGGATCATAGTTAGAATCATTAGCTTTAGGATCTTTACACTTAACTCATCATCATCACTATCATGCTCATGACATATCTCATTTCTGCATCTCATATTAAGCTCTATATAGTAATAGGCTCATAATTGCCGGAATGTAAGAAAGTCATAGGAAAATAGGAGAATTCATGCCATAGGAGTCATGCCTTAGAAGGAAGGGACTAGCCTTACATACCTTTTCGTTTAGCTATTCTATCACTTGATCATTCTCCTTCAATGCTCACGTTTCTAACTTCAAGAGAGTTCGTCTTAACATTAGGTAATCGATAACTTAGCATACTCAACTAAAGCTAGAGAAAATTAGGCAGCATTTCCTTTGTTTATACGACATTTCTCTTATCATATATCAACTCCCAAACATATATAATAACATTCACAACATCATAAGAAACAATCTTCATACACCTATATTATCCACATTTCCCAAATTTCACTTCAATTCATCCATAACCATGGTCATAGTACACTGTTGCATTTACTCATAATATAATGTTTATCCCATGTTCTTAATATCATTTATAACGTAATTATAATCACGACATATCATGAATCATGACTCATTCCAAACTACAACTAAAAAATGCCACTATTCTCACATTCATGACCAATTTTCTATCTCCTTCTACAATCCAAGTCTTTCAACCTCTCAATACTTTAAACGATATGGAATGATCATAAAACTTACCTTTTATTGAGTAGGAATGAGATTGGAGTGGAAACACTTCACTTGAGCTAAAACCCTAGTTCACTTCCAATGGGATTTCTTTCCTTAGATGAACCCTAATGAGTTCCTTGCTTAGTTATCTTGGTTTGATGAATTTTATCTTTGATTAGTCTTGATTTAGTGTTGATGAAATGTGTAGAACACTATAGAAGCCTTGAGATAGAGATGGAGAAGTGTAGAAATGAAATTAGTGAAGTGGGAACATATACTTATACTTGGAACTTATTCAGCCCGTCGGGACTTCCACGGACACTTATACTGTTACACCTCGGAATTTTGGGTTGCTGAGCGGTGAATAGAATAACGTAAGTTAAGGTGTATACGATGTCCCTACAAGTAAGAAGGGATACCTAATGATTCTAATTAAGATTCCAAAAAAGTTAAGAGGCAAGGGAGAAAAGTTCGTCAAATGAAACTCCACTGCAATTCTGCGAAAGGGGGGTTCGACGATCGTTCTTTGTACCGTCGGACGGGTTGACGCTTCGTCGATTATGCCATAGATCTCATTTAGCACAAAGACCATTCAACGGAGCAGATCGACACTCCGTCGATCAGTTCGACGGACCGTCCTTCTCACCGTAGAATGAAAGGAAACGAAAGGTTGATCACTGGAAATTTAACGGCTTCGACGATCAGATCGACACTCCGTCAATCGGATCGACACTTCGTCGATCGTACCGTATATCTTGGTTGGGATTGATTTCAATATTTTATATAAGGACCATTCATTTATTTCATTTCATTTTCCACTCTCCTCTGTTCAACAAACCTCTAGAACTTTCTCCTTCATTCATCCACAAGAATTCAAGGGAAAACCATGATCAACTACACCCAATCCATGAAATCAAGTGTATGAGACCTAGTAAAAGTTCATTTACACTAAGAAAACTCAAGGGAAGTGAGTTAGGGGTTTGGTGCAAAAAGAGAAGTTTCACTCAAAGGCTGTTCATCCATCATCATAGGTGAGTTTTATGATTATTCCATGTTGTCTAAGGTATTGAAAGTTAAAAACACTTGGATTGTAGAAGGGGGTAGGAAATGGGTCATGAATGTGTGAATAGTGTCATTGTTGAGTAGTAGTTTGGGGTGGATGATGAGTATTGGTATGTTGTGATTGTAAATATGTTATGAACGACATCTAGAATAAGGAATAAGTATTATTTGTGAGAAAATGCAATAATGAATTATGACCATGATTATGGAGAAAATTGGAGTGAAATGGCGAAATGCGGATAATGTAGACGAATGGTGATTGTTGCCTATGATATTGTGAATAATGTTATGGATGTTTGGGAGTTGATATATGATATGGGGAAAAGTTGTATAAACAAAGGAAATGCTGTCCAATTTTCTTTAGCTTTAGTAAGCACGTTCAAGTAATCGATTAGCTAATGTTCATGCGACTTCTTTTGAAGGTAGAAATGTGGGCATTGAAGGAGAAAAACCAAGAGATAGATTAGTTAAATGGAAAAGGTATGTGAGGCTAGTCCTTTCTTTCTATGGAATGAATCCTATGGCTTGACTTTTCTTTCTTCTTCATGAATCTCCTACATTCCGGAAAACAAAGAGTCTATGTTCGTGACTAGCCATATGAGATAAGAGATATATATATTATGAGCCCAATAATGATGATGAGTTAAGTCTAAAGATTCTAGAGTTCATGATATAATATCCCTACAAAGTTAATCATGTTTATTTTATACACTCAGCTTATATACTATTTCCTTCAAGGTGAGGCAGAATACTTATAAATGCTTCATAATGGAATCGAGGGTCCATGACCATATGTCACCTCGATAAAGTATAGCTATCTCTGAGTTTCTATGCATGCATTATGATGAGTACATGTTGATGATATTACACCGCGCCTATATGGTCGGGCAGCACCGCTAAGGCAGGCGGCTTATAGATGATTACACCGTGTCTATATGGCACAAGCAGCACCACTAGTGAACGGCATGAGATGGTATCCCAGACGCGGGAGGCCTGGACGCAGGCTAATGATTATAACACCGATCCGGTATGGACGGGCAGCGTATACATTTATGCATATATGATATGATGATGATTATGAGTAAGACAACATGTGTTATTTCTTTTATAAGTGACAGTCATATACAGTTGCTCCTTACTGATGCTTTCTTTATCTCATTGACGTATCTTCATTATTTATGCCTCTCATACTCAGTACAATATTCGTACTGACGTCCATTTTCTTTGGACGCTGTGTTCATGCCCACAGGTAGACAGGGAGGTGATCTTGATCCAGACTCGTAGAAGCCAGTAGCTGACTGGAGAGCACTCCATTGTTCCGGAGGTGCTACTTGGTTCATTCTTTTGTGTATATACATATATATGTATTTGGGCACGATGGGGTCTTGTCCCGTCCATATGTCTAGTACTCTAGTAGAGGCTCGTAGATACGCAGTGTGGGTTATATGGTCTCACGAGATTACTACCGTATATATATATATATATATATATATATATATATATATATATATATATATATATATATATATATATATATATATATATATATATATATATATATTATTTTGATGGCCGAAAGGTTTATGTATATAAAAGTGTTTATGTTTCAAATGAAAGATGATTATCTTATGATTTGAATATGAATTTGATAAAATAAGGCTTAATGAGCATGATGAGTAGCAGAACGAGTGGTGCTCGGTGGTTAGCCCCGGGTACCCGTCACGGCCCCTAGGCGGGTCATGACATATACGGTCTGTATAACATTATACGGTCCATATAAGTGACCGTACGTCACCATCAGAGAAAAAACATTTCTGTTAGGTGCTATACGGACCGTATAAGCGGTCGTGTAACCCCATTTCCTGAACTGATTTTCGTCGTCTCGTTTGATCTCCAATCCTTATGGAACCTTCTTGACACTTGTTTAACACTTCATTGAAAATGTAAGGGATGTTATAACTCTTCTCCAAGGCATCATCAATTGGTTACTCGCAAATCTTTTCCGATATGTAACGTATACCATGCCTTTCTTGGCAAACTTTCTTCACTTACCTTGAATGTCTTTGAAATCTCAATTAGGATCATCGAAGGTTATTTCTTACTTATTGAAACATTGCATACTTCATGCCCTTCGTTGGTCTATTCACTGTGCATCAACATGAAATTTTTCGAGGTGTAACATCCTTCCCCCCTTTAAGAACATTCGTCCTCAAATGTTGAGTTCTCGGAAATTCAATGAAAATTTCGCCAGAGTTTCTCCTGTAATATGGCTACATTCCTGTCACAACAGCCCATAATAACAATGCGTCACAGGGCCATAACATAATAGCAATAAAGTTTGGCCACACACGACCCATATGCATAAAAAAAGAACATACATACCTCATAATCTTGATGTTTCATCTTGGATCTCTTCTGGGGGCTGAAATAGGCGCGGGTACTTGGACTTCATATTTTCTTCCGCTTCCCAAGTCATTTCTTCTTGGTTGTTATTTCTCCATAAGACCTTGACTGAAGTGACTACTTTGTTTCTAAATCTCCGTACTTGCCTATCTAATATGGCAATTGGTACTTCTTCATAGACTAGCTTTTCCGTCACTTGGACATCATCTACCGGCACGATCCTAGTAGGATCTCCAACTCACTTACAGAGCATTGAGACATGGAAAACTCGATGGACTGACTCAAATTCCGAGGGTAAATCCAATTCATAAGCTATTTGGCCCACCTTGCGGAATATCTTATAAGGTCCTATATATCGAGGACTCAACTTTCCTTTCTTACCAAACCTCATTACTCCTTTCATTGATGACACATTTAAGAATACCTAATCATCAACTTGAAATTCTAAGTCTCGCCGCCGGTTGTCCGCATAAGATTTCTGGCGACTTTGGGCTGTCACCAATCAATCTCGGATGACATTGACCTTTTCTACTGCTTGTTGAATAAACTCAGGGCCTATTAGCTGCACTTCTCCTACTACAAACCACCCAATTAGGGATCTACACTTCCTTCCATATAGAGCTTCATACGGAGCCATTTGGATACTGGAATGATAGCTGTTGTTGTATGCAATCTCAATAAGGGGTAAGTGGTCATCCCAATTACCATTAAAATCTAGAACGCATGCTCTTAGCATATCTTTCAAGGTCTGAATAGTGTGTTCGACTTGCCCATCAGTTTGCGGATCATGGTACATCTTTGTTGCGCCTAGGTGAATAGAATACCGAGAATAGTGAGCTTCTTCTAGAATTCGACGACATAATTCTGCAGCATTTGAAACACATAGCCTGCCTCGGTAGCTAAGAACTCCATCTATTGAAATTTCAAATGGTGACTTTTCTTTCTCATGAAGTGTATCTCTATAATGGATCAACTGAGGATCTTCATAATGACGCTCTTTCACCTCCATATCTAAGGATGAAACAGTTGGATTATTGATATTAATTCCTGCACTGCCTGAATCAATTAGACGAATCCCAAGACTAGCTAGTCGGTGGAGTTCACGAATTAATTCCTTCTTCTCCGGAGGAGCCTCACATAGGCTACCCATCGATCTGAGGCTAAGTGCATCGGATACTACATTCGCTTTTCTGGGATGGTATAAAATACTCACATCATAATCTTTCAGTAGCTCTAACCACCGCCTCTGTCGTAGATTCAACTCCTTCTGTTTGAAAATATACTGGAGACTCTAGTGATCCGTATAGATATCAACATATACACCATACATGCATGAATAACCCCAGCCAACTCAAGGTCATGGGTCAGATAAGTCTTCTCGTGTTTCCGCAACTGCCTTGAAGCATAGGTAATGACTTTACCGTACTGCATCAATACACATCCTAACCCAACACCAGAGGCATCATAATATACAACATAACCATCTGGCCCTTCTAGAAGTGTCAAGATTGGGGCTGAAGTTAGTCTGTCCTTCAATTCTTGGAAACTGTGTTCATAAGAATCAGTCCATTGAAATTTCGCTGACTTCTGAGTTAGCTTCGTCAATGGTGCTGATATGGAGAAAAATCCTTCCACAAATCTTCTATAATAGCTTGCCAATCCCATAAAACTACGGACTTTCGTGGGCGTTGTAGGCCTTGGCTAAGTCTTCACAGCTTCAATCTTCTGAGTATCCACTCGGATACCATCATCTGAAATAACATGACCCAAAAATGTCACAAAATCAGCCAAAACTCGCACTTTGAAAATTTTGCATACAATTCTCGAGTTCGAAGAATTCCAAGAACGATACGTAAATGTTCTGCATGCTCTGACTCTGTCCGAGAATATACCAAAATATCATCAATAAACATGATTACAAACAGATCCAAAAGTGGCCTGAATATATTATTCATCAAATTCATAAACATCGCCAGAGCATTAGTCAACCCAAATGACATTACCTGAAATTCATAATGGCCATATCTTGTTCTGAAGACTTTTTTGGGAAGATCTTTTTCTTTAACTCTCACTTGATGATAACCTGACCTCAGGTCTATTTTAGAAAACCACTTAGCACCCTGTAATTGATCAAACAAATCATCAATTCTCCGAAGAGGATATTGATTCTTTATCGTCACCTTATTTAACTGCCTGTAATCAATACACATCCGTAAAGAACCATCTTTCTTTCGCACAAATAGGACTGGTGTTCCCTAAGGTGATGAACTAGGCCTAATGAATCCCTTTTCAAGTAAGTCCTTCAATTGTGCCTTTAGCTCTTTCAATTCTGCAGGAGTCATTCGGTAAGGAGGAATAGAGATAGGCTTGGGGTCCGGCAACACATCAATAGCGAAATCAATCTCTCTTTCTGGAGGAAGACCTGGGAGTTCATCTGGAAATACGTCCGAAAATTCATTCACTACCGGAACGGATTGGAAAGTTGGTGACTTTGCTTCGGTGTCATGAACTCGAACTAAGTGATAAATATAGCCTTTAGCTATCATCTTTCTTGCCTTAAGGTAGCAAATAAACCTACCTCTTGGAGATGTTGTATTACCCTTCCATTCAAGCACGGGCTCTCCCGTAAATTGAAATCGAACTACTTTCATTCGGCAATCAACATTAGCATAACATGAGGCCAACCAATCCATACCCATAATCACATCAAAATCTAACATTTCTAGCTCGACTAAATCAACTTTAGTCTGGTGATCACATATCACAATTACACAATTCTTGTATACTTGTCTAGCTATCACGGGATCACCAACCGGAGTAGATACCTCGAAAGGTTTAATTGGCTCGGGTTTCACCCCAACACGACCAACGATATATGAAGTGATATAAGATAATGTAGAACCCGAATCTATCAATGCATATACGCCATGAGAAAATACGCATAATATACTTGTAACCACATCCGGAGAGGACCTAAGATCCTGTCGTCCGGCTAAACCATAGATGCGGGGATAGATACCACCTGAACTGGATGCTCCCCCTCTTCTCTACCTCGGCCTGCTGGAATCTGGGGAGGCTGTCCTATCGGGCGCACCAAAGAAGAACCAATCGCTGATCCTGTGGGTTGCACCCCAACTCTACCACTCATCGACGGGCAATCTCGTATTATGTGCCCAACCTGGCCACAGGAATAGCAAGTATTTGAACCTCGGTGACACTAACCAGAATGTAACTTACCGCACTGACTACATCGTGGGACTGGTGGTCTCCTCTAGCTATAATCACCCCCAAACTGGGAACCTGAAGCTCTCGAGCTCTGACTCTGCCCTGAATGAATGGAGCGGTCAAATCTCCTACCTGCAAATCATGGAGGTGCACTAGTTGCCGACTGGCCTGAGTGTCTAGAATATGACTGCCTCGATCCCCCTCTATAGTCGCTATCGGCACCCATAGAGCTGGCCCTCTTACTTTTCCCTCTATCAATATCACGCTCACCCCTTTACGAAGGTTATTGTTCTTCTAGGTTCTGGGCATGGGCCTGAATGCAGGAAATATCCATCCCATCTTGCAATGAAGCCGTCAAGCAATCCTTGAACAATTGTGGCCCTAAGCCACTCACAAACCTGCGTACTCTATCCCTAAGCCACTCACAAACCTATGCACTCTATCCCCCATGTCGGCCACCATGGTCGGAGCATATCTAGCCAATGAATTAAACTGGAGGCTATACTCCCCGGCACTCATATTTTCTTGCTTCAAATTAAAGAATTTATCCACTCTAGCCCGACAAACCTCGGATGCTAAATAGTGGCGGATGAAGGCATCTACAAATTCTTGCCAAACTCGAGGAGGCGCATTCTCTTTTCTTGAAGATATCCAATTATTATACCAAAGTACCGCCACATCTCGGAGTCTATAAGATGCCAGCTCCACAGATTCAGTCTCGGAGGCATGAATAATCTTCAATGTCCTCAACATTTCATCAATAAAACCTTGCGGGTCTTCATCCAGCTTTGACCCAAAAAACTCTGAAGGGTTTAAATTCATAAAATCCTGAGCTCGAGTACTAGTCGCCCTGTCACTTGAACCTGTACCCTGTCGCTATGCCTGAGCGACAACTAACTGTGTCAATAGATGAATAGCATCGGTCATTTGTTGACCCGAAGCACCCGGTGGAGGAACTGGAAGCACAGGAGCTGGAGTTGAAGCTCCCTTTTGTTCTTCTAAGTTAGGCAGAGTGGGAGAGGTATCAGATGGAGCTTCCTTATGTGATTCACCCTCTTCTACATTCGTTGGCAGCTCCCTTTATATCATAGTCTTGCCCTTCTGCCGGCTATAGCTTTTCTCTTTATCGGCATTTCGAAAATCATAATCACACCATTAGGGAGGAATAAGTGTCACGACCCAGCTAGGGGCCGCGACGGGCACCCGGGGCTAACCACTGAGCACCGCTCGCTCTATTACTCCCTTTACTCGGTCAATGCCCTGATTATCACATTTCGCTTAAAGCGTGGAAAAGATCATAATTTATTTGAAAACATAAATACTTTTGTATATAGAAAGGTTTAGTACATCAAAATAATGAGTGCACATATACATGAGGGCTGTGAGACCATGCTACCCACACTACGCATCTACGAGCCTCTACTGACATACTATACAATGGAAGGAACAAGACTCCGTCATGGCCAAAATATATATATATATATATATACATATGCACCCAAAAGAGAAATCATAAGCACCTCCGAACAATGGAGTGCTCTCAACAGCTGGCAGCTCCTAAGTATCTGGATCAAGCTCGCCTCCCTGTCTACCTGTGGGCATGAACACAGCGTCCAAGAGAAAGGACGTCAGTACGAATGTTGTACTGAGTATGAGAGGCATAAACAATGAAGAAGGATAACAATAATATAGTGAGAGTATCAACAGGAACATCTGAATCTGAATAATAAACATAAGAGAGAAGAAATGCATGCTGTCTTACTCGTACTTATCATAATATCATGAATACATGACATGCAAGCTGCCCGTCCATGTCGGAACGGTGTGATCATCAATAATATAAGCCCGCGTCCAGGCCTCCCGCGACCGGGGTACCATCTCATGCCACCCACTAGTGGTGTCTGCCCATGCCCGAAGGTCATGGTGAATCCGTATAGCTGCCCGCCTTGGCGGTGACTTCCCGGCCAACTAGGCACGGTGTGAAATGCCCATGACATGCTCAATGCAAAATACTCCTAATAATATGCTCATCATGAAATACTTATCTTATCATAATATATGTATAAGCCTCAAGGTCAACTTTACTCTATCGGGGTGACGTAAGGTCGTGATCCCCCGATTACATTATGGAGCCCTTATGGACATTCTGCCTCACCTTGAAAGGACTAGTACATAAGGTGAGTGTAGGCAAGGAATAAGATCCTCACATCGTATAACTTATCTCATGTAGACATTCATAGGCATAAGCTTTTAACTTCTTAGGATGTGAGAGCGCATGAAAGGAATAGGGATTCAAGCTGAGAGACTCATGCCATTGGAAAGAAGGACTAGCCTCACATACCTTGGTCGTTCCGCTAGGCTATCGCTCACTTGCTCTCCTTCAAAACCACATCGTTACCTTCATGAGAGAATTCGTACTAACATTAGTTAATCGTCTACAAACGCATCGTCAAGTCTATGAAGAATTGGGCAGCACTTCTCTTGTTTATACTATTTTTCCCATGTTTTATATTAACTCCCTACATTCACCATACTACTCACAATATCACAATCAACAATCATCATTCATGCACAATTAGTAAAATCCACCATTTTCCTCCAATTTTCCTATGTTTCTACTTCTAGCTCATCTTTGTGTTTCCACGCATTTAACACTTGTTTCATGATATAAACATCATTCATAACGTATTTGTAATGACAACTCTTCAACTTTCATGATTCAATTCCACTATCACACACTTATGTCACTATTTACTCAATAATGACCCATTTCTATGTTCTTCTATATTTCAAGTATGTGAACCTTTCAATACCTCAACCAACATGAATTTGTCGTGGAACTTACCTTGAATGATGGTTGAACAATCTTGAGTTGAAATGCTTCACTTAGACAAAACCCTGGTTCCACCTTCTTTGGAATTTCTTCACTTAGATGATCCTTTATTGTGTTCTTACACTTGATTCCATGAAATTAGTGTTGTTGGTCTTGATATTCCCTTTAATTCTCTTGAATTCTTGTGGAGGAAATATTTGGAGAGTTCTAGAAGTCTCTTGAGTTGTCTTGATGAAAAATGAAATGAAATGAGCTTAAGTCCCTTTTAAAAATCACAAAATCTGATATTTAATGAATTCTTGTCGGGATGAACAGTGGTCGTAAACCACCATTTACGGACCGTATTTTGATATACGGTCCGTCCGCTGTGGTCGTTATTAAGCATATGAAAAACAGAAAGTTTTGGCTGAAGAACATGGTAGTTTACGACCTGGTTTACGGTCCGTAAACCAGTTTATGGGTCGTATTCTGGGTCGTATTTAACCATATTAACGCTGGACAGAAAGTTGATTCTTTTGGAACGATGGAATACGATTGCACTATACGGTCCGTAAATCACTTTACGGGCCGTATAGTGCCATATACGACCACTGGGCTGAAAATTTTTCCGCAACTTCCTTATTTACAAATATGCATAATTAGCCATTCCCGACTTAGTAAAACATCATACACTCAAGCCTTTCATCGTTCTACTCATCACACAAGTACGGAAAATTTCTGAGGTGTAACATTCTCCCCCCCCCCCCCCCCCTTTGGAACATTCGTCCTCGAATGTTCGACACTCGGGGATTCTAGAAAATTTTGCCAGAGTTTCCTTTATAATTTGGGCACTACCTTCCCATTACAACAACCCACCATATCTTCACCTCAAAGGGCCATATCACAATATCAACACATCTATGGCCACACACGACCAAAAGCATAAAACTAAAGCATACATAACTTATATCGTCGACGTCTCATCTTGAATCTCTTCTGGGGATTGGAACAAATGGGGGTACTTGTCTTTCATCTTCTCTTCCGCTTCCCAAGTCATCTCTTCCCTGTTGTTGTTTCGCCATCGAACTTTGACTGAAGCGACTTCTTTATTGCGAAGTCTCCGCACTTGTCTGTCTAAAATAGCAATAGGTATTTCTTCATACGTCAGCTTCTCTGTCACCTGCACATCGTCAACCGGGACTATTTTTGTAGGATCCCCAATACACTTGTGGAGCATCGAAACATAGAATACCGGGTGAACTTATTCAAGCTCCGAAGGTAAATCCAATTCATATGCTACCTGTCCCACCTTACAGACAATTTTATAAGGTCCGATGTATCTTGGACTCAACTTCCCCTTTTTGCCTAATCTCATCACCCCTTTCATTGGCAATACCTTCAGAAATACCCAGTCATTTACCTGGAATTCTAAATCCCGTCGGCGGTTGTCTGCATTAAGACTTTTGGCGACTTTGAGCTGTTAACAGTCGGTCTCGAATCACTATAACCTTTTCAACTGCTTGTTGGATCAAATCGGGGTCTATCAATTGTACTTCTCCGGTTTCAAACCATCCAATTGGAGATCTACATTTTCTTCCATATAATGCTTCATACGGGGCCATTTGAATTCCGGAATGATAGCTGTTGTTGTAGGCAAACTCAATTAGTGGCAAATGATCATCCCAACCACCACCGAAGTCTAGTACACACGCTCGTAACATATTTTCTAATGCTTGAATGGTACGCTCGGCTTTCCCGTCAGTCTGTGGGTGAAATGCCATACTAAATTTGACCTGAGTGCCTAGCCCTTCTTGAAAAGATTTCCAAAACTTGGCCGTAAACTGGGCCCCCCTGTCTGTAATAATGGCCAAAGGAATTCCACGAAGTCGCACAATTTCCTTCAAATACAGCTTCGCGTAATCTTCCGCCGAATACGTGGTTCTGACTGGGAGGAAATGAGTTGCTTTGGTGAGTCTGTCCACGATCACCCATATTGAGTCATATTTGCCTCGGGAACGAGGCAATCCCACAATAAAATCCATATTAATCTCTTCCCATTTCCAGGTAGGAATTTCCATTGCTTGCAATAGGCCTCCTGGCTTCTGATGTTCTGCTTTCACTTGCTGGCAATTCGGGCACTGTGCCACAAATGCTGCTATGTCTCGTTTCATTCCATCCCACCAATAGAGCAACTTAAGGTCATGATACATCTTAGTTGCTCCTGGATGAATGGAATACCGAGAACGGTGCGCTTCCTCTAAAATTCGCTGGTGTAGTCTCGCCACATCCGGTACACACAATCTGTCTCGGTATCTAAGAACTCCATCTACGGAAACTTCAAAAGGAGACTTCTCTTTTCCACGGGATACATCCCTGTGACGACACATTTGTGGATCCTCATACTGGCGTTCTTTTATTTCCACATTCAAAGGCGAGACCGTAGGATTATTGACACTAATTCCTGCATTACCCGAATCAATTACAGGTACCCCAAGGTTTGCTAATTGACGGAGCTCACGAACTATTTCTTTCTTTTCTAAAGAAACTCCACCTAAACTACCCATTGATCGACGGCTAAGCGCGTCGGCTACCACATTCGCTTTTCCCGGATGGTACAAGATATTCACATCATAATCCTTTAGTAATTCTAACCATCGCCTTTGCCGCAGGTTCAACTCCTTCTGTTTGAAAATATATTGAAGGCTTTTGTGATCCGTATAGATGTCAACAGGTACACCATACAAATAGTGTCTCCATATCTTCAAGGCATGAATAACCGCGGCCAATTCCCGATCGTGAGTTGGATAATTTTTTTCATGTGTCCGCAACTGTCTCGAAGCATATGCAATAACTTTCCCATTCTGCATCAACACACATCCTAATTCCACACCGGAGTCGTCACAATATACTACATAGCCATCTAATCCTTCTGGAAGTGTTACCACTGGCGCTGAGGTCAACCTGTTTTTCAACTCTTGGAAGCTACGCTCACAGGCATCACTCCACTGGAATTTAGCCGACTTCTGGGTTAACTTTGTCAATGAGGCTGAAATAGATGAGAAGCCCTCTAAAAATCTTCTATAATATCCTGCTAACCCAAGGAAACTACGAACTTCCGTGGGTGTAGTAGGCCTTGGCCAAGTCTTCACAACTTCTATTTTCATAGTGTCGACTCGGATACCATCATCTGAAATAGCATGACCCAGGAATGCACCAGAATTAAGCCAAAACTCGCACTTTGAAATTTTGCATACAATTCTCGATCTCGAAGAACGCCAAGAACAATCCTTAGATGATCTGCATGTTCTGACTCTGTGCGAGAGTACACCAAAATATCGTCGATGAACACTATCACAAAAAGGTCCAAGAATGGCCTGAACACATTATTCATTAAATTCATGAACACTGTCGGGGCATTCGTCAACCCGAACGACATCACTCGGAACTCATAATGGTCGTACCTCGTTCTGAAGGCTGTCTTGGGAATGTCTTCTTCTCTGATTCTCACTTGATGATAACCCGATCTTAGGTCTATCTTAGAAAACCACTTAGCACCTTGCAATTGATCGAACAAGTCGTCAATTCTGGGGAGGGGATATCTATTCTTTACCGTCACCTTGTTTAGCTGTCTATAATCAATACACATCCGTAGCGACCCATCTTTCTTTCTCACAAACAAGACCGGCGCTCCCCACGGTGATGAACTGGGCCTAATGAAACCCTTCTCGAGCAAGTCTTTCAACTGTGCCTTTAGCTCCTTCAATTCTGCCGGAGCCATTCGATAAGGAGGAATAGAAATGGGCTCCGTATCCGGCAATACATCAATAGCGAAATCAATTTCCCTTTCCGGAGGAAGACCTGGAAGTTCGTCTGGAAATACGTCTGGAAATTCGTTCACCACCGGAACAGATTGGAAAGTTGGTGGCTTTGCCTCTGTATCATGAACCGAGCTAGATGATAAATGTAACCTTTTGCTATCATCTTCCTTGCCTTGAGATAGGAAATAAACCTACCCTTTGGGAATGCCGTATTACCTTTACATTCAAGTATGGGCTCTCTCGGAAACTAGAATCAAACCATTTTTGTCCTGCAATCGACATTAACATAGCACGAGGCCAACCAATCCATTCTCATTATTACATAAAAGTCTATCATTTCCAGCTCGATCAAGTCGGCTTGATTTTGGCGGTCACATATCACAACAACACAATTTTTATATATTTTCCTCGCTATTACGGGATCACCAACCGGAGTGAACACCTCGAAAGGTTTAATTGGCTCAGGCTTCACCCCAATACAATTAGCAACATATGGGGTAACATAAGAGAAAGTAGAGCCTGGATCAATCAAAGCATATACGTCACGGGAGAATATAGTCAGAGTACCTGTGACAACATCTGGGGAAGACTCAAGATCCTGTCGCCCAGCTAAAGCATATACGCGGGGCTGAACAGCTCCTGAAGTAGATGCTCCCCCTCTGCCTCTGCCTCTGCCTCTGCCTCTGCCTCTGCCTCTACCTGCTGTAGTCTGAGAAGTCTGCGCTGCCGGGCGCACTGAAGAAGACCCAACTGCTGACCCCGTAGGCTGAGTCCCAACTCTACCTCTCGCTAAAGGGAAATCTCTCATCATATGACCAACCTGCCCGCAGGCATAGCAAGCATCCGAACCCAGACGACATTGTCCGGTATGCAGTCTACCGCACTGGCTGCACCGCGGTACTGAAGGTCTCCGCTGACCCAAATCTCCCCTAGATTGAAAATCTGAGGCCCTCGAGCTCTGGCCCTTTCCTGACTGAGTAGAACGATCAACCCTCCTATCTGAGAATCTAGGAGGTGCACTAGTCACTGACTGACTTGAGTGCCTAGAATGATTCTTCCTCGGTCCCCCTCTATACTCGTTACTCACCCCCATCGATCTAGCCCTCTTACCTTGTCTCATATCCTCGTCACGCTCACTCATTTGTCGTTGTTGTCATTCCTCAAGATTTTGAGCGTGAGCCTGTATCCGGGAAATATCCATCCCATCTTGCAAAGAGGCCATAAGACAATCTCTAAACAAGTGGGGTCCTAACCCACTCACAAATCTGTAGACTCTATCTCCCATGTCGGCCACCATAGTTGGAGCGTATCTAGCCAACGAATTGAACTGCATACTATACTCTCGAGCACTCATGCTTCCCTGCTTTAAATTCAAGAACCTGTCCGCTCTAGCTCGGCGAACCTCAGGTGGCAAGTAATGACGAATAAAGGCATCCACAAATTCCTACCAAATGGGCGGTGGCGCCTTCTCTCCCCTTGATATTATCCAATTTTTGTACCATAACACCGCCACATCGCGGAGTCTATAAGAAGCCAGCTCCACCGATTCGGTCTCAGAAGCATGCATAAGTTTCAGCGTCCTCAGCATCTCATCAATAAAACTTTGTGGGTCCTCATCCGGCTTCGACCCGAAAAATTTTGGAGGGTTTAGGGTAAGGAAATCACGGGCTCTTGTACTAGTCGAACGATCACTTGGGCCCGCATTCTGTTATTGTGCCTGAGAGGCAACCAACTGTGTCAATAAATGTATGGCCTCGGACACTTGTTGACCCGAAGCACCCGGTGGAGGAATCGGAGTTGAGGCTCCTCCCTGCTCTTCTACTCTGGGCGCGGCCTCACTTTGCGATTCACTTTCCTCTACATTTACCGGAGGCTCTCTTTCCGCCCGCCTCTTTGTCGTAACTTTGCCCTTCTGGGCGGCGGTAGCTTCTCCCTTTGGCGGCATTTTCTGAAATCATAACACACTCTTTAGGAAAGGATAAAATCCTAGGCATGGCTCTATCGCACGATGTAGTGAAAAGAAAGATGGTCATTTTCCTAAATGCCCGGTAGCCTCTTGTTTATTGGCGTGGTGCGCAACACACCATAAACAAGACTCTACTAGACACGGCTCGTAGACACTTCCTAGGATGAACTGCTCTGATACCACTTTTGTCATGACCCAGCTAGGGGCCGCGACGGACACCCGGGGCTAACCACAGAGCACCGCTCGCTCTATTACTCCCTTTACTCGGTCAATGCCCTGATTATCACATTTCTGTTAAAGCGTGGAAAAGATCATAATTTATTTGAAAACATAAATACTTTTGTATATAGAAAGGTTTAGTACATCAAAATAATGAGTGCACATATACATGAGGGCTGTGAGACCATGCTACCCACACTACGCATCTACGAGCCTCTACTGACACACTATACAATGGAAGGAACAAGACTCCGTCATGGCCAATATATATATATATATATATATATATATATATATATATATATATATATATATACATATGCACCCAAATGGAGTGCTCTCAACAGCTGGCAGCTCCTAAGTATCTGGATCAAGCTCACCTCCCTGTCTACCTGTGGGAATGAACACAGCGTCCAAGAGAAAGGACGTCAGTACGAATGTTGTACTGAGTATGAGAGGCATAAACAATGAAGAAGGATAACAATAATATAGTGAGAGTATCAATAGGAACATCTGAATCTGAATAATAAACATAAGAGAGAAGAAATGCATGCTGTCTTACTCATACTTATCATGATATCATGAATGCATGACATGCAAGCTGCCCGTCCATCTCGGAACGGTGTTATCATAAATAATATAAGCCCATGTCCAGGCCTCTCGCGTCCGGGGTACCATCTCATGCCGCCCACTAGTGGTGTCTGCCCATGCCCGAAGGTCATGGTGTATCCGTATAGCTGCCCGCCTTGGCGGTGACTGCCCGACCAACTAGGCTCGGTGTGAAATGCTCATGACATGCTCAATGCAAAATACTCCTAATAATATGCTCATCATGAAATACTTATCTTATCATAATATATGTTTAAGGCTCAAGGTCAACTTTACTCTATCGAGGTGACGTAAGGTCGTGATCCCCCGATTACATTATGGAGCCCTTATGGACATTCTGCCTCACCTTGAAAGGACTAGTACATAAGGTGAGTGTAGGCAAGGAATAACATCCTCACATCGTATAACTTATCTCATGTAGACATTCATAGGCATAAGCTTTTAACGTCTTAGGATGTGATAGCGCATGAAAGGAATAAGGATTCAAGCTAAGAGACTCATGCCATTGGAAAGAAGGACTAGACTCACATACCTTGGTCGTTCCGCTAGGCTATCGCTCACTTGCTCTCCTTCAATACCACGTCGTTACCTTCATGAGAGAATCCGTACTAACATTAGTTAATCGTCTACAAACGCATCGTCAAGTTTAGGAAGAATTGGGCAGCACTTCTCTTGTTTATACTATTTTTCCCATGTTTTATATTAACTCCCTACATTCACCATACTACTCACAATATCACAATCAACAATCATCATTCATGCACAATTAGTAAAATCCACCATTTTCCTCCAATTTTCCTATGTTTCTACTTCTAGCTCATCTTTGTGTTTCCACGCATTTAACACTTGTTTCATGATATAAACATCATTCATAACATATTCCTAATGACAGCTCTTCAACTTTCATGATTCAATTCCACTATCACACACTTATGTCACTATTTACTCAATAATGACCCATTTTTATGTTCTTCTATATTTCAAGTATGTGAACCTTTCAATACCTCAACCAACATGAATTTGTCGTGGAACTTACCTTGAATGATGGTTGAACAATCTTGAGTTGAAATGCTTCACTTAGACAAAACCCTGGTTCCAGCTTCTTTGGAATTTCTTCACTTAGATGATCCTTTATTGTGTTCTTACACTTGATTCCATGAAATTAGTTGTCACGACCCGGCTAGGGGCTGCGACGAGCACCCGATGCTACCCCACCCGAGCACCCCCTTATCGTACATAACATAACATCTAGGTGAAACATAAGTCAATTCGTGCTTTCCTTATCGTTAATCATATTGATCACATTAGACGGCCATCATCATTTAACATATCATAGGCATCTACACCAAATCATAAGTACAAGGCCGACGTGGCTAACAAAAGATATACAAAACATGGGCCGACATGGCCGAGCATCTCTACCCACATACACATGACTACGAGCCTCTAAGAGTATGACATATCGTATGAGCGAGACAGGACCCCGCTATGCCCATAATTATATACACAAAAGAATAAGTACCCACAAGCTACGGCTCCGAAAGAAATGGAGCTCTGCTATGTAATCTCTGAATAAACTGCTATGGATCAAGTCTGTCTCCCTGTGCACCTGCGGGCATGACGCAACGTCCACAAATAAAAGGACGTCAGTACGAAGAATGTACTGAGTATGTAAAGCATGATCAACATCAATATAGAAGCATAATAGATATCATATGAAATAGCATAGGAGGGGAGACAGTAATATCATCATTATCATGTCGCTTACTTGCATACATCGTCGTTCATATCCCATAATAATACTCGTACCATACTTGTGCTCATATTCGTATACATGTCCTTATTCGTATTCTTATACATAGTATTATCACATTCATATTCATATTATATACATAGTCATTTCATATACATAGCTTTTACATATCATACCCGACCTCATAGGATCGGTGTCTTATACATGCTTGGCCAACCAAGGCTCAAGGTCATACATACCTGGCTCTACCAAGACATCAGGGTTATCCGTACCATCTGCAGAGGTGTGCGCGCGTTTCGTAATCGTATACATACTTTATACATAGTCATATACATATAGTCTTGCCCGGCATCATAAGCTCGGGGTCTTATTATAGCCCTTCGTGGGATACATATACATATATCATAGCTCGTAATCATCTCTAATGTCATTTTACTCTCATCATCATTACTATCCTCATCATTATCGTTGCATCTACATTATAGACTTACTCGTCATACGAGGAACATAGTATAATCATAGTACATATCAAGGGTCGTGAGCTTATGAGCTCGGAATGTCAACCATGTGAAGTCAACATACTCATATAGAGGAATTAGGAATTTGGCCAAGAACCATGCCTTATGAAAGAACGGTTAGCCTTACATACCTTTCCGTCGAACTATTCTACACTTGCACGTTCCCTTCCAATGCTAGTGTTTATACCTTCATTAATATCATAACAATGGCCATTAGTCATTCACATTATCCACATTATCTAGATTCCTCAATTTGCCTCTAATTCACCCACATTCATGGTCATAACACCCAACTTCGTCCATTCGTCTAAAGTGTTTAGTTCATGATCTTAATACCATTTATGACACATTCATATCACAACACAACAACATTCATAACTCAATTCAAACTATTTCTCAAAATGTCACTATTCATCATTCATGACCTAGTTGACCACATTTTCTACAATCCATGTATTTTAATTCTCCAATACCTTAAACATCTTGTAAAAATCATGAATCTTACCTTAAAAGTTGTAGGAACAAGCTTTGGTTGATAATACTCTTCTTTGAGCAAAACCCTAGTTTTTCTCCATTGGATTTCTTGACTTGGATGATCCTTGATGATTCCCTTATCCTTGATTCACTTGTCTTAATGTTATTGATGGCTTATAATCCTTGAAAACTCATATAATAAATGTAGAGAGAAGTTTTAGAGAGAAGTGGTGTAATGTTGTAATGAAATAAAATAAGTCTTGATCCTCATATTTAATGAATTGGAAAATCTGTGCTGGGTGAACAGTGGCCGTCCATGGAGGTTTACGGTCCGTATTCCACTTTACGGACCGTCCCTCGTGGTCGTCTTTAAGCTTAAGCAGGACCAGAGACTTTGGCCTGAATGCATGGTGATTTACGACCATGGTTTACGGGCCGTAAATCACTTTACGGTCCGTCCACCAGGTCGTATTATACCTCTTCCTCAGCTGGCAGAAAGTTGAAGTTTGGCATGCCAGTTTACGACCTGGCAGTTTACGGACCGTATACCAGTTTACGGTCCGTATTTGCACTTCACGACCACTGGCACAAAGCTGAAGCTTTTGCATGGCAGTTTACGACTGCCAGTTTACGGACTGTATTGCACTTTACGGTCCGTATTTTGCAATATACGTTCACTGGGCAGTTTTGCCAACTTTCAATTTTTCGCATTTCTCGACTTTTCATTCTAATCACCCACATCCCTTCACATACATTTTCCATGAAACATTATACACTCGCACTCCTCGCACACATCATTAGTTCATTTACTTGCGTACCAACGAGAAATTTTCCGAAGTGTAATATTCTACCCCCCTTAGGAACATTCGTCTTCGAATGTTAAAGGCTTGGGGGATTCTATAAAAATTTCGCCAGAGTTCCCTCTGTAATGTGGCACTACCACCCTGTCACAACAACACACAATAACAATGCCTCACAGGGCAATAATACAACAGCACTAGAAATTTGGCCACACCCGACCTGAATGTATAAAAGGGAAAACATGCATACCTTATGATTTTGACGTCTCATCTTGGACTTCTTCCAAGGGCTGAAATAAATGTGGGTATTTGGATCGCATATTCGCTTCTGCTTCCCATGTCATTTCCTCTCGATTGTCATTTCTCCACAGAACTTTAATTGAGGCCACTTCTTTGTTTCTAAGCCTCCGTACTTGCCTATCTAATATGGCAATGGGTATTTCATCATAAGTTAACTTTTCTGTCACTTGAATATCATTCACTGGGACGATTCTCGTAGGATCTCCAACACACTTCCGAAGTATCGAGACATGAAATACTGGATGGACTGACTCCAAATCTGGAGGTAGATCTAGCTCATAGGCCACTTTGCCTATTTTGCGCACAATTTCGTATGGCCCAATATACCGGGGACTGAGCTTCCCCTTTTTTCCAAATCTCATCACGCCCTTCATCAGCGACACTTTCAAGAATACCCAATCTTTCACTTCGAACTCTAAGTCTCTTCGACGATTATCTGCATAGGACATCTGACGACTTTGAGCCGCTAGCAACCGATCTTGTATGAGCTTAACTTTCTCTATTGCTTGCTTGACCAAGTCTGGCCCTATCAACTTAGCTTCTCCGGTTTCAAACCACCCAATTGGGGATCTACACTTTCGCCCATATAGAGCTTCATACGGTGCCATTTGAATGCTAGAATGATAATTGTTATTGTAAGCAAACTCAATGAGTGGCAAATGGTCATCCCAATTTCCTCCAAAATCTATCATACATGCCCGTAACATATCTTCAAGAGTCTGAATAGTACGTTCAGCTTGCCCATCGGTCTGTGGGTTAAATGTCGTGCTTAGGCGCACTTGGGTCCCTAAACCTTCTTGGAAAGACCCCCAAAACTTGGCTGTAAACTAAGTTCCTCTATCGGAGATAATAGATACCGGAACGCCATGGAGTCTCACTATCTCATTGAGATAAAGCTTTGCATAATCTTCTGCCACATAGGTCGTCCTGACCGGTAAGAAATGCGCTGACTTTGTGAGTCTATCCACAATCACCCATATAGAATCATATTTACGTCTAGAACGGGAAACCCCGTAATGAAATCCATATTAATCACTTCCCACTACCAAGTTGGGATTTCTATAGCTTGCAATAAGCCACCCGGCTTTTGGTGTTCTATCTTCACTTGTTGGCAATTAGGACACTGAGCTACGAATTCCGCTACGTCTTTCTTCATCCCATTCCACCAATATATAGTCTTAAGATCATGATACATTTTCGTTGCTCCGGGGTGAACGGAGTAACGGGAACAATGAGCTTCTCTCAAAATCTGATGGCGTAGACCTGCCACATCGGGAACACATAACCTGCCTCGACAGCGGAGAACTCCGTCTTCCGAAATGTCAAATGATGACTCCTCCTTCTGAGGGAGTGTATCTCTATACTGCATTAGCATGGGATCCTCATATTTTTGCTCTTTTACTTCCGCTAGTAATGATGAAACTGCTGAATTCTGAATAGTAGCTCCGCTGCTACCTGTGTCCACCACTCGGACTCCTAGGCTAGCTAACTGCTGAAGATCACGGGCCATCTCTTTCTTTTCTGGTCGTACATCACTTAGATTTCCCATCGACCTATGGCTAAGAGCATCAGCCACAACATTTGCCTTTCCGGGGTGGTACAGGATTTCAACATCATAGTCTTTTAGCAACTCTAGCCATCGTCGTTGCCGCAAATTCAATTCTTTCTGCTTGAAGATGTACTGGAGACTCTTATGATCTGTATAAATATCCACGTGGACACCATATAAGTAGTGTCTCCATATCTTTAAAGCATGGACCACCGCGGCCAATTCTAAGTCATGGGTAGGATAATTCTGCTCATGTTTTCGTAATTGTCTAGAAGCATACGCAATAACCTTACCATTTTGCATCAATACACAGCCTAGCCCGACGCCCGAAGCATCACAATAAATAACATATCCTTCCAATCCCTCTGGAAGTGTCAAGACTGGGGCTGAAGTCAGTCGGTCTTTCAACTCTTGGAAACTACGCTCGCAAGCATCTGTCCATTGAAACTTAGCTGACTTCTGAGTCAACTTGGTGAGCGGTGCAGAAATGGAAGAGAAACCCTCAACAAATCTTCTGTAATAACCGGCTAAGCCCAAAAAGCTACGAACCTCCATAGGGGTCGTGGGCCTTGGCCAAGTCTTCACTGCCTCAATCTTTTGGCTATCCACTCGAATACCGTCAGCTGCAACAATGTGGCCCAGAAATGCCACTGAGTTCAACCAAAACTCGCATTTGGAAAACTTTGCGAATAACGCTCGAGCTCGAAGAACTCCAAGGACAATTCGCAAATAATCCACATGCTCTCCCTTGGATATAGAATACACTAGGATGTCATCGATGAATACAATCACGAATCGATCCAGAAAAGGCCTGAATACATTGTTCATTAAGTCCATAAACACTGTCGGTGCATTAGTTAGCCCAAACGACATTACTCGGAACTCGAAATGGCCATATCTTGTTCTGAAAGCTGTCTTAGGGATATCTTTCTCCCTAACTCTTACTTGGTGATACCCGGACCTCAAATCAATCTTTGAAAACCATTTGGCATCTTGCAATTGATCAAATAAATCATCAATCCTCGGGAGGGGATACTTGTTCTTAATTGTCACTTTATTCAATTGCCGATAATCAATGCACATTCTCAAGGAGCCATCTTTCTTCCGGACGAACAATACGGGTGCTCTCTACGGGGATGAACTAGGCCTAATGAAGCCTTTTTCAAGCAAGTCTTTTAATTGCTCCTTCAACTCTTTCAACTCTGCGGGTGCCATCCTATAGGGAGGAATAGATATGTGATTAGTGTCTGGCAACACATCAATCGCAAAATCGATCTCTCGCTCGGGAGGAAGGCCTGGAAGCTCTTCCGGGAACACATCCGGAAATTCGTTCACTACTGGAACTGACTGAAGAGTCGGCGTCTCAGCTTCTACATCTCGAACTCGCACTAGGTGATAAATGCACCCTTTCATGATCATCTTCCTTTCCTTTAGATAGGAAATAAACCTACCTTTTGGTGACGCCGTATTTCTTTTCCATTCTAAGACTGGTTCTCCCGGAAACTGGAAGCGAACCATTTTCATTCTACAATCAACATTGGCGTAGCAAGAAGCCAACCAATCCATGCCCATAATGACATCAAAATCTACCATCTTTAGTTCATGAAAGTCAGCTATAGTACGGTGGTCACATATCACGACTACACAATCTCTATACACTCGGCTAGCTATCACCGATTCGCCAACGGGCGTAGACACCTCAAAAGGTTTGATAGACACTGGCTCAATTATAAATCGACCCGCAATATATGGAGTAACATATGATAATGTGGAGCCCGGATCAATCAAAGCATATACATCATGAGAGAATACCGATAAT
The DNA here is from genome assembly GCF_019175385.1 of Lycium barbarum. Taxonomy (NCBI): domain Eukaryota; kingdom Viridiplantae; phylum Streptophyta; class Magnoliopsida; order Solanales; family Solanaceae; genus Lycium; species Lycium barbarum. The sequence continues at coordinate 83,703,626 of NC_083341.1, forward strand.
ATACCTGTGACCACGTCAGGAGAAGACTCAAGATCTTGGCGTCCAGCCAAAGCATAAATACGGTGCTGAGGACCGCTAGTACTGGGAGCTCTGCCTCTACCTCTACCATGGCCGACTGGCGCATGTGAACCTGGCCCCGTAGGGCGTACAGATGCCGAAGATCCGGCTACCGACCCTGTTGTTTAGGTCCTACCTCTACCATGTACTGAGGGGCAATCACGCATAAGATGGCCTGGCCGACCACATGAATAGCAATCATCTGAACTAAATCGGCATCGACCCCAATGTATTTTCCCACACTGGGAACACGGTGGTACAGGTGGCCTTGACTGGCCCAAATCACCTCTAAACTGAGGTCCTGTATAACTCGGCCCTGAACGAGCAGATCTATCAAGGCCCTGGCCTGAAAACCGTGGAGGTGGACTGGTCATAGAATAGCCTGAATGGCTGGGAAGCTGCTATCTGTGTCCACCCCTGGACTCGCTCCTCGAACTTGAACGTCTAGCTCTCTTGCTATGTCCCCTATCTTGCTCACGTTCATTTCTCCGCTGCTGTAGGTGTTCCTCTAATTCTTGAGCATATGCCTGAATGCGTGCAATATCCATGCCATCCTGAAGGGACACAGTCAAGCATTTATCCATCAAGTGTGGCCCTAGGCCTTTCACAAACCGGTGCACCCGATCGCCCATATCCGCTACCATGGCTGAAGCATACCTAGACAAGGAATTGAAGCGGAGACTATACTTTGTAGCACTCATGCTACCTTGCCTCAAATTCAAGAATTTATCGGCCCTAGCTCGCCGAACTTCCGGAGGCATATAATGATGGAGAAAAGCATCAACAAACTCTTCCCATACCGGTGGAGGTCCATTGGCTCCCCGCGAAGCCATCCAAACCGTATACCACTGGATTGAGACATCCCTCAATCTATATGACGCTAGCTCCACCGATTCGGTGTTTGAAGCATGTATCAACCGGAGCATCCTTAGCATACCATCAATAAAGTCCTGGGGATCCTCCTCCAATTTCGACCCAAAGAATTCTGGGGGTTTCAAAGCAATGAAGTCACGGGCCCTTGCACTAATAGTCCTGTCACCTTGCCCTGCGCTTGGCCTCTGAGTCTGGGCCGCAACCAACTGAGTCAACAAATTAATGGCCTCTCTCATATCTTGGCCTGAAGCATTCGGTGGAGGAGCTGGAGCTGGGGCTGACGCTCCCACGTGCTCCTCAGCAATAGGCACTGTCTGGGAGGACTGAGATTGAGCCGCACTCTGGGACTCATCTTCCTCTACTACCGGTGGCGGTGCTCTTTCAGCCCGCTTTTCTGCCACCGTCTTGCCCTTTTGGGCTGCTGTAACCTTTTTCTTTTTAGGCATCTCTAAAATACACAACACACGATTTAGGAACAAGAATTTCTTACGTCATAGCTCTATCGCACGATTCTTATGAAGAAAGAAGGTCATATATTCCTAAAATGCCCGCAGCTTCTCGTTTATAAGTGTGGCGCGCAACACACCCATAACCAAGACTCTACTAGACACGGCTCGTAGACACATCCTAGGACTGAACTGCTCTGATACCACTTTTGTCACGACCCGGCTAGGGGCCGCGACGAGCACCCGGTGCTACCCCACCCGAGCACCCCCTTATCGTACATAACATAACATCTAGGTGAACCATAAGTCAATTCGTGCTTTTCTTATCGTTAATCATATTGATCCCATTAGACGGCCATCATCATTTAACATATCATAGGCATCTACGCCACATCATAAGTACAAGGCCGACGTGGCTAACAAAAGATATACAAAACATGGGCCGACATGGCCGAGGATCTCTACCCACATACACATGACTACGAGCCTCTAAGAGTATGACATATCGTATGAGCGGACAGGACCCCGCTATGCCCATAATTATATACACAAAAGAATAAGTACCCACAAGTTACGGCTCCGAAAGAAATATAGCTCTTCTACGCAATCTCTGAATAAATCGCTATGGATCAAGTCTGTCTCCCTGTGCACCTGCGGGCATGACGCAGCATCCACAAACAAATGGACGTCAGTACGAAGAATGTACTGAGTATGTAAAGCATGATCAACATCAATATAGAAGCATAATAGATATCATAAGAAATAGCATATGAGGGGAGACAGTAATATCATCATTATCATGTCGCTTACTTGCATACATCGTCGTTCATATCCCATAATAATACTCGTACCATACTTGTGCTCATATTCGTATACATGTCCTTATTCGTATTCTTATACATAGTCTTATCACATTCATATTCATATTATATACATAGTCATTTCATATACATAGCATTTACTTAGTATACCCGACCTCAAAGGATCGGTGTCTTATACATGCTTGGCCAACCAAGGCTCAAGGTCATACATACCTGGCCCTACCAAGGCATCAGGGTTATCCGTACCATCTGCAGAGGTGTGTGCGCGTTTCGTAATCGTATACATACTTTATACATAGTCATATACATATAGTCTTGCCCGGTATCATAAGCTCGGGATCTTATTATAGCCCTTCATGGCATACATATACATATATCATAGCTCGTAAGCATCTCTAATCTCATTTTACTCTCATCATCATTACTATCCTCATCATTATCGTTGCATCTACATTATAGACTTACTCGTCATACGAGTAACATAGTATAATCATAGTACATATCAAGGGTCGTGAGCTGATGAGCTCGGAATGTCAACCATGTGAAGACAACATACTCATATAGAGGAATTAGGAATTTGGCCAAGAATCATGCCTTATGAAGGAAGGGTTAGCCTTACATACCTTTCCGTCGAACTATTCTACACTTGCACGTTCCCTTCCAATGCTAGCGTTTATACCTTCATTAATATCATAACAATGGCCATTAGTCATTCACATTATCCACATTATCTAGATTCCTCAATTTGCCTCTAATTCACCCACATTCATGTTCATAACACCCAACTTCGTCCATTTGTCTAAAGTGTTTAGTTCATGATCTTAATACCATTTATGACACATTCATATCACAACACAACAACATTCATAACTCAATTTAAACTATTTCTCAAAATGTCACTATTCATCATTCATGACCTAGTTGACCACATTTTCTACAATCCATGTATTTTAATTCTCCAATACCTTAAACATCTTGTAAAAATCATGAATCTTACCTTATAAGTTGTAGGAACAAGCTTTGGTTGATAATACTCTTCTTTGAGCAAAACCCTAGTTTTTCTCCATTGGATTTCTTGACTTGGATGATCCTTGATGATTCCCTTATCCTTGATTCACTTGTCTTAATGTTATTGATGGCTTATAATCCTTGAAAACTCATATAATAAATGTAGAGAGAAGTGGTGTAATGTTGTAATGAAATAAAATAAGTCTTGATCCTCATATTTAATGAATTGGAAAATCTGTGTTGGGTGAACAGTGGCCGTCCATGGAGGTTTACGGTCCGTATTCCACTTTACGGACCGTCCCTCGTGGTCGTCTTTAAGCTTAAGCAGGACCAGAGACTTTGGCCTGAATGCATGGTGATTTACGACCATGGTTTACGGGCCGTAAATCACTTTACGGTCCGTCCACCAGGTCGTATTATACCTCTTCCTCAGCTGGCAGAAAGTTGAAGTTTGGCATGCCAGTTTACGACCTGGCAGTTTACGGACCGTATACCAGTTTACGGTCCGTATTTGCACCTCACGACCACTGGCACAAAGCTGAAGCTTTTGCATGGCAGTTTACGACTGCCAGTTTACGGACCGTATTGCACTTTACGGTCCGTATTTTGCAATATACGACCACTGGGCAGTTTTGCCAACTTTCAATTTTTCTCATTTCTCGACTTTTCATTTTAATCACCCACATCCCTTCACATACATTTCCCATGAAACATTATACACTCGCACTCCTCGCACACATCATTAGTTCATTTACTTGCGTACCAACGGGAAATTTTCCGAGGTGTAACATTAGTGTTGTTGGTCTTGATATTCCCTTTAATTCTCTTGAATTCTTGTGAAGGAAATATTTGGAGTGTTCTAGAAGAGTCTTGAGTTGTCTTGATGAAAAATGAAATGAAATGAGCTTAAGTCCCTTTTAAAAATCATAAAATCTGATCTTTAATGAATTCTTGTCGGGATGAACATTGGTCGTAAACCACCATTTACGGACCGTATTTTGATTTACGGTCCGTCCACTGTGGTAGTTTTTAAGCATATGAAAAACAGAAAGTTTTGGCTGAAGAACATGGTAGTTTACGACCTGGTTTACGGTCCGTAAACCGGTTTACGGGCCTTATTCTGGCTTGTATTTAACCATATTAACGCTGGACAGAAAGTTGATTCTTTTGGAATGATGGAATACGATTGCACTATACGGTCCGTAAATCACTTACGGGCCATATAGTGCCATATACGACCACTGGGCTGAAAAGTTTTCCGCAACTTCCTTATTTCCAAAAATGCATAATTAGCCATTCCCGACTTAGTAAAACATCATACACTCAAGCCCTTCATCGTTCCACTCATCACACAAGTACGGAAAATTTCCGAGGTGTAACAATAAGTCTTATAACATGGCTCTATCGCACGATCTAGTAAAAAGAAGAATGATCATTTTTCCTAAATGCCTTGTAGCCTCCTGTTTATAGATGTGGCGCGCAACACACCATAAACAAGACTCTACTAGACACGGCTCGTAGACACTTCCTAGGACTGAACTGCTCTGATACCACTTTTGTCACGATCCGACTAAGGGCCATGACGGGTACCCGGGGCTAACCACCGAGCACCACTCATTCTATTACTCATACGTATCTACGAGCCTCTACTAGACTACTAGACATATGGACGGGACAGGACCCAGTCGTGCCCAAAACATATATACATAAAATAATAAATCAACGGCACCTCCGGAACAATAGAGTGCTCTCAAGTCTGCTAATAGCTCCTATGAATCTGGATCACCTCCCTGTCTACCTGTGGGCATGAACACAATGTCCAAAGAAAAGGACGTCAGTACGAGCATTGTACTGAGTATGAAAGGCATAAACAATAATGATACCTCAATGAAACCAGGAGACATCAAGTAAGGAACAACCTGTAACTGACTAACATTTAAGAATGAAATAGTGCATGCTAACTTACTCCATAAACATTATCATATCATGTAGGCATATGTGTATAAGCTGCCCGATCATCATTAGCCCGCGTCTAGGCCTTCCGCGTCCGGGGTAACCATCTCATGCCCCCCACTAGTGGTGTCTTCCCATGCCATCTAGACATGGTGTATACGTTGCCCGCATTAGCGGTGTCTACCCGGCCATATAGGCATAGTGTAATATCATCATCATGTACTCATTATAATGCATGTATAGAAACTCAAAGACAACTATACTTTATCGGGGTGACATAAGGTCGTGAACCCCCGATTCCATTATGGAGCATTCATAAGCATTCTGCCTCACCTTGCAGGAATTGGCACATAAGGTGAGTGTATACAATAACCAACATCAACGGATCATAGTTAGAATAATTAGCTTTAGGATCTTTAGAATTAACTAATCATCATCACTATCATGCTCATGACATATCTCATTTCTGTATCTCATATTAAGCTCCTTATAGTCATAGGCTCAAAATTGCAAGAAAGTCATGGGAAAATAGGAGAATTCATGTCATGGGAGTCATGCCTTAGAAGGAAGGGACTAGCCTTACATACCGTTTCATTTAGCTATTCCATCACTTGATCATTCTCCTTCAATGCTCACGTTTCTACCTTCAAGAGAATTCATATTAACATTAGGTAATCGATAACTTAGCATACTCAACTAAAGCTAGAGAAAATTTGGCAGCATTTCCTTTGTTTATACGACTTTCCTCATATCATATATCAACTCCCAAACATCTATAATAACATTCACAACATCATAAGCAATAATCTTAATACACCTATATTATCCACATTTCCCAAATTTCACTTCAATTCATCCATAACCATGATCATAGTACACTATTGCATTTACACACAATATAATGTTTATCCTATATTCTTAATATCATTTGTAACATAATCATAATCATGACATATCAAGAATCATGACTCATTCCAAACTACAACTCAAAAATGCCACTATTTGTTACACCTTGGAAAATTCCTCGTTAACGTACAGTGAATAGGCTAGTGAAGAGCACGACGTATACAATGATTTGATAAGTAAGAGATATAATTTGATGATCCTAATCAAGGTTCAAAGAAATTTGACGTAATGGAAGAAGGTTGTTAAGGAAAGCAAAGGATATGTTGCGCGTCGGGTAAGAATTATGAGCGATGACTTAACGATGGCTGAACGATGTTTTTGAGATGAGTGATAACGTCCCTTAGATTGGTATTGACGTGTTAAACAAGTGTCAAGAAGCTTCCATAAGGATTGGAGATCAAATGAGTCAATGAGAAAGAGTTCGGATGAACTGGGCATTATACGGCCCAACATACTGGCCGTATAAATTATATTGGCCGTATGTCTGGCCGTATAATTAGCCCAGAATTTCATTCCTCACTGGACCAAACATACGGCCCATATAAAATGTACGGACCGTATGTTGGCCATTATATCTCAGTCGGGACTGATTTCATGATTTAATATAAGGACCTCTCTCTCATTTCATTTCATTTCATTTCCACTCTCCACTCTTCAAGAAACCTCTAAAACTTTCTCCATTATTCATCCACAAGAAATCAAAGGAATACCATGATCAACTACACCAAATCCACGAAATCAAGTGTATGAAACCTAATAAAAGTTCATCTACACCAAGAAAATTCAAAGGAAGTGAGTTAAGGTTTTGGTGCAGGAAGAGGAGTTCCACTCCAGGGTTGTTCATCCATCATCTATGGTGAGTTTTATGATCATTCCATGTTGTTTAAGGTATTGTAAGGCTAAGACACTTGAATTGTAGAAAGATATAGAAAATGGGTTATAAATGTGGGAATAGTGACATTGTTGGGTAAAGGTTTGGATTGAGTCTTGATTATAGATGTGTTGTGATTGTAAATATGTTATGAATGAAATTTATAACATGGAATAAGTATTATATGTGAGGAAGTGCAATAATTAATTATGACCATGATTATGGAGAAATTGGGGTGAAATGGCGAAATGCGGATAATGTAGATTGAATGATGATTGTTGTCTATTATATTGTGAATGTTATGAATGTTTGGGAGTTGATATAGAATATGGGAAAAGTTATATAAACAAAGGAAATGCTGCCCAATTTTCTTTAGCTTTAGTAAGCGCATTTAAGTAATCGATTAGCTAATGTTCATGCAACTTCTCTTGAAGGTAGAAACGTGGGCATCGAAGGAGAACAAGCAAGCGATAGATTAGTTAAACGAAAAAGGTATGTGAATCCGATGGTATGATCTTTCCTTCTTCTTCATGAATCCTCTATATCTCGAAAAACTAATAGCCTATGTTCATGAATAGCCATATGAGATGAGAGATGCATTATGAGTTCAATAATGATGATGATGAGTTAAGTATAATGATTCTAGAGTTCATGATATGATTTTCCTATAACGCTAACGATGTCGTATGTTGTATACACTCACCTCATACATTATTTCCTTCGAAGTGAGGCAGAATACCATTAAGTTAATGATGTCATTCATTGTATCCACTCACCTTATATATTATTTCCTTCAAGGTGAGGCAGAGTACCATAAAGTTAATGAAGTCGATTACTGTACACACTCACCTTATATACTACTTCCTTCAAGGTGAGGCAGAATACTTATAAATGTTCCATAACGGAATCGGGGGTTCACGACCTTAGGTCACCTCGATAAAGTATAGCTATCTTTGAGTTATTATACATGCATTATGACGAGTATATGTTGATGATATTACACTGTGCCTATATGGACGGGCAGACACACCGTACATACCCCGGACGCGGGAGGCCTGGACGCAGGTTAATTATTATCACACCGTACATATATGGACGGGCAGCTTATACTTATACATTTATGCATACATGATATGACGACGATTATGAAGTAAGCCAGCATGCATTATTTCTTTATGATGGACAGTCAGTTACAGTTGCTCCTTATTTGATGCTTCCTTTATCTCCTTGACATGTTATTATTACTTATGCCTCTCATACTCAGTACAATGTTCGTACTAACGTCCGTTTTCTTTGGACGCTGTGTTCATGCCCACAGGTAGACCGGGAGGTGAGCTTGATCCAGACTCGTAGGAGCTAGTAGCTAATTTGAGAGCACTCCATTGTTCCGGAGGTGCCTTGATTATTCTTTTGAGTACATATGTATATTTTGGGCACGACGGGATCCTATCCCGTCCCTATGTCTAGCACTCTAGTAGAGGCTTGTAGATACGCAGTGTGGGTTATATAGTCTCACGAGGTTGCTATTATGTATATACATATATTATTTTGTTAGCCGAAAGGCTTATGTATATAAAAGTATTTATGTTTTCAAAAGAAAATTGATTTTCTTATGCTTGAGTACGAATTTGATAAATGAACGTTTAATGAGTATGATGAGTAGTAGAACGAGTGGTGCTCGGTGGTTAGCCCCGGGTACCCGTCACAGCCCCTAGTCGGGTCGTGACACTATTCTCACATTCATGACCCATTTTCTATCTCCTTCTACAATCCAAGTCTTTCAGCCTCTCAATACTTTAAACAACATGGAATGATCATAAAACTTACCTTTGATTGAGTAGGAATGAACTTGGAGTGGAAACACTTCACTTGAGCCAAAACCCTAGTTCACTTCCAATGGGATTTCTTGCCTTAGATGAACCCTAATGAGTTCCTTGCACTTGGTTCTCTTGGTTTGATGAAGTTGATCTTTGATTAGTCTTGATTTAGTGTTGATGAAATGTATAGAACACTCTAGAAGCCTTGGGAGAGAGATGGAGAAGTGTGGAAATGAAATTAGTGAAGTGGGAACATATACTTATACTTGGAACTTATTCAGCCCGTCGGGACTTCCACGGACACTTATACGGTCCGTATAACATTATACGGTCCGTATAAGTGACCGTACTTCACCATCAGAGAAACAACATTTCTGTTGGGTGCTATACGGACCCTTATACGGACCGTACAATATTATACGGACCGTATAAGCGATCGTGTAACCCCATTTCCTGAAATGATTTTCGTCGTCTCGTTTGATCTCCAATCCTTATGGAACCTTCTTGACACTTGTTAACACTTCATTGAGAATCTAAGGGACGTTATAACTCTTCTCTAAGACATCATTAACTTGTTACTCGCAAATCTTTCCCGATACGTAACGTATACCTTGCGTTTCTTGGCAAACTTTCTTCTCTTACCTCGAACGTCTTTGAAATCTCAATTAGGATCATCGAAGGTTATTTCTTACTTATTGAAACATCGCATACTTCGTGTCCTTCGTCGGTCTACTCACTGTGCATCAACATGAAATTTTCCGAGGTGTAAAAACCACAAAGAAACTGACCTCCGTTATGGCGGGCCATATCCCGCTATAGCAACATCAACATAGCGAGCCATTGCCCACCACAGCAGACACAACGAATATCAACTAACCGCTTGTGGTGAGGAGCTCACCACTATAGCGGTCCCCCGTAGCGGTACCTACCCCGCTGCAGCGGTACCACTAAGGCAGTAAGCTCGCAATTATTTCCAGTTTTTCACTCTACCATCCAACATTTCATCCGAGGCCTCACAAACACAAATAAAACCTGCACGCAGATATGAAACCACCATACGAACCCACCCGTAGCCTCAGAATTTCCAATGGAGTTCTAATTTCCTACGTCACCCCCCGATGGACTCAACACAATCAAACAATACTCACAAACAAGTCAGTTTTCTGTCCTTAGACTTATACAATCGAGTTTCTATTAGCTAGTTCTACCCTTGGAAAGGTTCTATTTGGTGGTGTGATCCCATACTCTCCATAACGACCAGGAGGGTCTGTCACAACCCAATTAGAGGGCCATGATGGGCACCAAGAGCTAACACACCAAACACCTCTAAACATACATCTCATAATCATTCCTAGGTGGATCATAAATATATCTCATGGATATCATATTCTGTAAGGACATATATCACAACATAACGGCACATCTCAATATAATGTTCAACAATTATGTCCATCATAACCAACCGACAAGGATACTAAAACGTTATACAACGATATGAACCGATAGGGTTATGAAACGTCCAACTATACACACATGTCTACGATCCTCTACATAGAATACAAGTGACCGTGAAGACCAATACCAATAGACTGCAGCTCCGAAGTAAGTGAAGTGCTCCTGAGAATACGCTGATAAAGCACCTACGGATCTGATCCATCTCCCTACCTACCTGCAGGCATGAGCGCAGGGTCCACAAGAAGGGACGTCAGTACGAATAATGTACAAAGTATGTAAGGCATGAATAACAACATAACAAGAAATATGGAACATAACATGAGATAAAGATAACCTATACATCTGATTGTCTCATAATGCGAAGACCATGCATACTTAGCTTTCAAAAGAAAACATTTCTCATATACATATATAACATAATAGTGCTGCGGAACGTGCAGCCCGATCCATATATATATTATGTTGCTGCGGAACGTGCAGCCCGATCCATTTACCCATATATCCCGCGTCCGGGACGATATCATAGTATACCAACTGATCAGGTGGTTATGCGTATATAACGCCTCACCTTTCCCCATATCCCCTATATATATATATATATATATATATATATATATATATATATATATATAGAGAGAGAGAGAGAGAGAGAGAGAGAGAGAGAGAGAGCCCAAATAAAAGCTACGACTCTATCGGGGTGACGTAAGCTCGGTAACCTCCGATTTATATTATGGAACAATCATCATCGCTATATCTTACCTTGAAGGAATAATTATTATAAGGTGAGATCAACAACAATGAATAAAATTGAGAAAATCATGAAATAAGCTCAATAATATCATAATAGCACTAAAATTCATAAGCTTTGGAATTTCTAGAATGGGATCATCATCATCATTTTTATCATCGTAGAAAAAATCTATCTTTGGCATCATAAGAACTTTGAGAATCATGAACTTCTAGCTTTTTTGGAATAAGGATGTTATGGAAAACATGTATGGTTTCATAACACAGGAATCATGCCTTTAGAAAGAAAGGGTTTAGCCTTATATACCTTTTTGGTCTCCTACTACTTAACTCTTATCCTTCCAAGTTCATAAATCTACATTCAAAAAAATTTATACTATTGTTAAGCTTATCGTCATATGCTTGTCTTAAGCCCTCAAATTAATTCCTTTTAAAAATATGCCGAAATTCGGGCAGCATCTCCCCTGTTTATATCCCGAGCCCGAAATCACAATACCAACAAAACAACAACAATAGCAATACTAATATCAACAACATCATTATCAACACCAATATCCTCCATAAAACATCCCACACGATGTTTTTCCCAATTTCTCAACCAACCATAACAATATCCACAATACCATAATCAAAGAGTTATATTAAATTTAGTCTCAAATTAATCCAAAATCTCCTTTCAAATTCATTCCATAGTCATCATCTTCACTTTAATACTTTGCAACTTCTCTACTATGATTCTCTTCTTTTATAGGACTTACTAAACCTTCAAATCAACTTAATCATGAGAAATAGGATGGAGAACATACGTTACACTAGAAGAACTTCACCTCACTCAACTTCCTCCAACACCAAATTCATCACAACATTAAGTAGAGATAAGAACAATCCTTCTCCATGAATTAGCTTGGGGTTTTGGAAATTAATCCTCTTTTGTGATGGTATAGAATGTTTTGGAATGGTGGAGAACCTTCAAGAATAATCTTATAGTGGAGAGAGAAGTGTGGAAAATTCTAGAGAGGTGTGGAGATGTTGGGAGAGTTCTAGAGGGTTATGGAGTTGAAGAAAAAAAGACTAAAATGAAGTGTAGAGGCCCTTTTTTAGGTGCCAAATTCGGATTGGGCTGGGTCAAAACAAAAGCGGGCTTTTAAGTGGATTTTCCGAATTTTCGCCCAGGTTCGGGTCCCTCTGACTGTCCGTTTGAAAACGCCCATAACTCCCTGCACCGATGTCACATTGACAAACAGTTTGTTGTGTTGGAAACTAGAATCGACGAACTTCGTTTTATGATTTTGAAACACCTTAAAACTCCTAATATACCTGGAGATATACCCCTCCAAACTTGACACAAAATTCTGTCCGGAATTCTGCCAACTTTTTCCAATTTTTCGACAAACTTATTTTCTTCGATTTTCTTGGTCCCGGAATCTTCCGGAACTCTCCATACATGATATATATCACTAATCATACTTGATAATGGTCATGTCCTTTGGTTCCAAGGTTTTCCTTCCCAGTTACGACTTATGAGATCGTAATTCATCCTTTACTTCATTGTTACGTACTTCCCATGGCTTGTACCTTCCAAAACTTTATGGGACGTCTCTGATACTCCATTAATACGGTAAAGTACGTAGCATGCTCATGCTCTGACAGTGCTAGGTGTAACAGAGTCGTTTCACTAGATACCAATTGAAACACCGTTCGTCCCTGAACGAACAAGATGAGGAATCTAGGAAAAGTTACCTGACTCGGCGAAAAGCTTAGGATACTTGATACGCATATCTGATTCTGTTTCCCAAGTTGCTTCCTCCACCGGCCGATTCTTCCACGGAACTTTCACGGAGGCTATTTTCTTGGACCTCAACTTGCAAACATCTCTATCTAAGATAGCAACTGGCTTATGCTCATATGTCATGTTCTCATCTAGCAAAACCGAATCCCAACGGATTATGTACTAACCCTCACCGTGGTACATTTTCAGCGTCAAACGTGAAACACCGGATGAATGCCTGATAAACCTGGAGGTAAAGCCAATTCATAAGTTACCTCCCCCACACGCTTGAGAATCTCGAATGGCCCAATGTACCTCGAGCTAAGCTTTCCCTTCTTCCCAAACCTCATTACACCCTTCATGGGTGAGACCTTTAACATACTTGCTCTCCCTCTCCAAACTCAAGATCTCGAACCTTACGATTCACATACTCCTTTTTCCTACTCTGTACTGCCATAAGATTAGCTTGAATCACCTTCACCTTCTCTAAGGACTCTCTCAGAAGGCCCGTACTCGAAGGTCTTACCTCAAACGCATCAAACCACCTAATAGGAGACCTACACCTCCTTCCATACAACGCCTCAAACGAAGCCATGTCAATGCTCGAGTGGTAGCTCTTATTATATGCAAACTCGGCCAATGGTAAGAACTAATCCCAATGACCACCAAAGTCTATCACACAAGCCCGAAGCATATCTTCGAGAACCTGAATGGTCCGCTCAGACTGCCCGTCAATCGAAAGGTGGAAAGTTGTACTAAGGTCCAACTTAGTACCCAATTCCTTATGCAAATGCTCCTAAAATCTTCATGTGAACGTTGTGCCATTGTCAGACACAATAGAGATAGGAACCCCATGAAGCCTAACCACCTCACAAATGTAGATCTTTGCTAATTTTTCCGCATCATAAGTTATCCGCACCAGAATAAAGTGGGCAGACTTAGTCAACCTGTCAACAATAACCTAGATAGAATCAAACTTCCCCAACGTCTTTGGAAGACCAACCACGAAATCCATTGCTATTCTTTCCCAATTCCACTCAGGAATGGGAATCCTCTGAAGTGTATCCCCAGTTTTCTGATGTTCATACTTTACCTGTTGGCAGTTCAGACACTGAGTAACAAAGTCCACTATATCACGCTTCATCCTAGTCCATCAGTAGTGTTGTCTTAAATCGCGATACATCTTAGTAGCACCCGGATGAATAGAATACCTCGAACTATGAGCCTCTGTTAGAATAGTCTTAATCAAATCACCCACACGTGGCACACAAACTTGTCCTTTATTTCACAGCACCCCAACTTATTCAATCACAGCCTCTTTGGCCTCACCACGCAACACCTTGTCACGAATTTTACATAACTTAGCATCCTCAAACTGCTTAGCCTTAATCTACTCCAAAAATAATGACCGAGCCTCAATATAAGACCACACCCTGCCCGTGTTAGAAATATTCAGCCTCATAAAACTTTTAGCCAGAGTCTGAACCTCTCTAGCTAATGGATGCTCCGAAGAATTCAATCGAGCCAGACTTCCCATACTAGCCGACTTCCTGCTTAATGTGTCAACCACTACATTTGCTTTACCAGGATGATACAGAATGGTGATATCATAGTCCTTCAGCAGTTCCATCTGTCTCCGCTACCTAAAGTTTAGATCCCTCTGAGTGAACACATGCTGCAAGCTGCGATGGTCAGTGTACACCTCACAGTGGACACCATACAAGTAGTGCCTCCATATTTTCAACGCGAACACCATTGCTGCCAATTCGAAGTCATAAGTAGGATAGTTCTTCTTATGCACTTTCAACTGCCGAGAAGCAGAAGCAATAACCTTCTATTCCTGTATCAAAACAGTACCCAAACCAGAATATGAAGCATCACAATAAAAAACAAAATCCTTGCCCTCCACGGGCTATGCTAGAATAGGCGTTGTAGTCAACAATATCTTGAGCTTTTGGAAGCTCTCCTCACACTCGTCGGACCATTGAAACAGTACCTCTTTCTGAGTCAAGTGAGTCAAATAAGAAGCAAGAGAGGCAAACCCTTTCACAAACAGACGATAATAGCTAGCTAGACCCACGAAATTACGGATCTCGATCACTGATGTGGGCCTAGCCCATTCCCTGACTGCCTTAATTTTCTGCGAATCCACTATAATACCCTCCTTCGAAATTACATGCCCCAAAAAGGACACATAAGACACCCAAAATTCACACTTGGAGAATTTAACGTACAACTCTTTCTCCTGTAACACCCCAAGAGCAATCCTCAAATATTTCTCATGCCCCTCCTTACTTCTAGAATACACCAGGATATCATCAATAAAACTATTACAAATGAGTCTAGGAAAGGCTTTAAAACACTGTTCATGAAGTCCATGAATATAGCTGGGGCATTAGCAAGCCCGAAATACATAACCAAGAACTCATAGTGTCCATACCTGGTCCTGTAAGTTGTTTTAGGAACATTCTCTGCCCGAATCTTCAACTGGTGATACCCTGACCTTAAGTCAATTTTAGAGAACACATAAGCTCCCTATAACTGATCAAACAAGTCATCAATACGGGGAATGGGATACTTGTTTCGGATAATTACTTTATTCAACTGACGGTAATCAATACATATTCACATAGACCCATCTTTCTTTTTAACAAACAATACAGGAGCACCCCAAGGAGAGGCACTCAGGAAAATAAACCCCTTACTCAAAAGATATTGCAACTGTTCTTTCAATTCCCTGAGTTCTGCTGGCGTCATCCTATAAGGTGGAATAGAGATAGAACGAGTCCCTGGGTCTAAATCAATCCGAAAATCAATGTCACGGTCAGGTGGCATACCTGGCAAGTCCGTGGGAAACACATCCGCAAACTCGCGTGCCACTGGAACCAAATCAATAGATGGAGTATCTACACTAGTGTCACAGATATGTGCCAAACAAGCTAGATAACCTTTCTCCACTAGCTTCCTAGCACGAACGAAGGATATGACTTTTTTATGGAGGGGACTAAGGTTACCCTCCCACTCAAGTCTAGGTGCCCCGGGCATAGCTAAGGTAACAGTCTTAGAGTGACAATCAAGGATGGCATAATGCAGGGACAACCAATTCATGCCCAAAATGACATCGAAATCTACCATATCTAGGATCATCAAATCCGCCTAAGTACTATATCTCATGAATGTAATCGCGCAAGAAAGGTATACGCTACCTCCCACACCGAATCCCCAACCAAAGTAGATACATAAATAGGGGCATCAAGAGTATCACACATCATATCCAAACCCACAACAAAATATGTAGAAACATAATAAAAAGTAGAGCTCGGATCTAATAAAATAGAATCCATCCGGTCATAAACTGAGATAGTACCTGTGATGACAGCATCGGAGGCCTCAGCCTTAGGTCTACCTGGGAAAGCATACATATAATTGCATCCTCCTGTAGCCTATGAACTACCACGATTACCCTGTCCAGTCTGAGCCTCGCCCCTACCAGGATGTTGTCCGCCTCTGCCTGCTTGAGGACCGCCTCGATTAGGCTGATCGCAACCTCTACCCGTGGTGTGGCCGCCTTGCTCTGCCGGTGCATGGTCTTTACCCCCTCTATCTGGTGCAAATGGAACTCGGGGAGCCTAATACTAAGTCCCCTGTCCACCTTGTCTGAGTCTTGGGAAATACCTCTCAATATGCCCTACCTCACTGCACTCGTAACATGCATAGTCCAGCATAGGTCGCTTAACAGAAGCTGATGAAGCAGTATAACCCCCATGATGACCGGAAGCCTAATAATTTTCCCTTGATGGGCCCCCAGTAGACACC
Organism: Lycium barbarum; assembly: GCF_019175385.1. NCBI lineage: Eukaryota > Viridiplantae > Streptophyta > Magnoliopsida > Solanales > Solanaceae > Lycium > Lycium barbarum. The sequence continues at coordinate 83,720,164 of NC_083341.1, forward strand.
TGCATAGCAGACTGAACCGGACGTCCTAAATACACTTATGAACTCTGACCCATCGAGAAGGAATTGCTGAAATAACCACCCTTCGGGCTTTCTTCTCTATCTGCTTTGCATGACTCTCCTATCTAATCCTCTCAACAACACGGACATGCTCCACTACCTCCTGGAATGAAGCCCCAGTGGCTACAAGCTGAAGAGCTGATAGCTGAAGTCCAGTGTTTAACCCTTTCATGAAATGCCTGATCCTTTCCCCCTCAGTAGGCAGCAACTAAAGAGCATATCGAGACAAGGAATGGAAGAGGGACTCGTACGCAGCAATGAACAAGTTCCCCTGATCAATACTAGCAAACTCATCCTTACTTCAGACCCTCAGAGTACGCGGGACATACTTATCAAAGAACACTGAATAGAACTGAACCCAAGTTAACGAAAGTGACCCAGCTGGCCTGCAATCCACATATGCCCTCCACCATAACTTGACATCACCTAAGAACTGGAAGGTCACAAACTCCTCACTATACTTGTCCATAACCCCTATCTTATGGAGCCTCTCGTGACAATCTATGATGAACTCATACGCATCCTCTGACTCACTACCATAGAAAACCAAAGGCTTCATTTTAGTGAACCTCCAAAATAAATCATGATCCTCACCGGTCATCACCGGCCATGCAACTGGCCTCGGACAAGCCTCAAAACTCAGAACTTCATCCAAGCGAGGTGCCACTGCTGCGGCAAGCTAAACTCCCAGAGCCTGAACTCTACCAGACCTGGGGCTGCTATCCCTGCGCCCCTACCTGCTGGAACGGCTGGTACAGCCCTGGCCTGTGCTAACTTATGCAACCAATTCAGCACCTGTGCTATCGCATCTGGTATGCCGGGAGCAGATGCAGCCCCTAGCAGAACTGGTACTACTCTGGCTTTGCCGGTGCGGCAGCATCTCCCGCGGCCTCATTAGGAGCCACTAGAGGCTCAGGATCAACTACTAGGACTCCGCCCCCAGCCGGTTCCGCCCCTCTACCAGCTCCTCTGCCTTTGGCTGCTTCCGCACGTGTTCTCCCCATCTATGAGAGAATGAAGAATAGTCAGATACCAATTTAAATCATCCAGATAAAAATTGGAATCAAGTAGCACAAAGGAAAGAAAGAAAAGAGAATTTTCCTAGTGTCTGGTAGCCTCTGGAAGATATGTATAGATATCTCTGTAACGATCCGTAAAACTCTACTAGACATGTCCTTGTACGACGAACCTGAGGCTCTGATACCAACTCTATGACGACCCAACCCGCCATGACTGGCACCCATACTAACTCCTAGTGGGAAAACCAACACATAAGTCATCTATTCATTCAAGTCCATCTTTATAATAACCAATTCAATCAGTTATTAACCATTCAAGCACAAGATAAAATCAAATTAAGTCATGTCATAAACAATGAAGTAAATGCGGAAGTCCTAACTATTACAAAACCTAAAAATTGGAAAGTCACCGTACAAGGAATCTAATCTAGAACATGTCTAAGGAATGTAATATGTCTAAATAAATAACTAACAATGTCCGTAAAAGACATAGACATCATAAAAGAAGATCTTCAGGAGGCCTGGCATGGATAGAAGCTCACCCTAAATCTGTCAGCAACGGCCTTAACGCTAGATATGAGGTCGGGTAGAAGTCTCTAGATCACAATCCACACTCAAAGAATACAGCAAGGTAGTATTAGTACAAACACTATGTACTGGTAGATCATAGGCCGACTAAGATTAGCATCATGCATACATTATAAAATCAATAAAATAGACGCGCCAGCCAATAACACAGAATCAATAGGCCAAACACAAATCAACCAAGGATATTATGAATCAGGTCACGCAAAAATATCAAAAATCAAATCATAGAAACACAAATGGGAACAAGTCCAGCAATAATAACCATATACTTGTTGTTCACACATGCTAACTAATGCCATTACTCAGTAGTCATGACTTGCAGGGGACCCATGGTGTCCATGTACCACTCGTTCCGCATACTCATCAGACCTGAGCCATAAATCCTCTGCTCCGAAAAGAATGTCGGGCGCGATCTACATCATGTACCACTCGTTTCTGGAACGAACTTTGGACCACGAGCATTATATATATATATATATATATATATATATATATATATATATATATATATATATATATATATATATAACGTGTATATATAGTATTTCTTGTCCTCTTGTTTTCAATGCTCGAATCATCATTTTGTATCACGATTTCACCGAGAAGATCATATTAACTTCTCATCACAACAACATCAAATTGTAGGTCCAGCACAATGAATAGTGGCACGAAGCCTACGCAGTCACTCAATCAATTTTATATAGTAGTTCAACCACACACACATCATGTTTGAAGACTAGATATGTTATCTCCTATCGATTTCACAACACATACAATCAACTAATCAAAGCCTAACTCAAGTAAACTGTAACCTACCTCAAACGTAGAGCTGGAACAATGCAAATCAATCCGCTATAGCTTTTCCCATCCGTAAAGCCTCGGAACGCTCAAAGTCTAGAAATTAGAATCCTCAATGAGTCATAATTACTCTAGTCACAAAATCAATTCAAGAACACCCTTCTCTTTAGCCCCAATCTCATGGGTGAATGATTTATAGGTGTAAGAAAACCTAACAATGGCCTTAGTAACCACCAATCATCAATTTATAAACATATCTATTTAAAATATCAATTACAAATAGTTTCCACGATCAAGCTACCATTTTTATGAAACCCTAAGTCTCAATTCACTTAGTTCATAGCTCTAATGGTTCAATTCATAATTAAAAGGAGTTAACCCAAGCCATTAGATGATAAACATATGATAACAATCATAACCCATCAATTATAGAAGATCTATTAGGTTCTAGGTTTACTATTACTAATTCACCATTAGAGACCCATAAAAGGGATGATAATCATGAAGATGATAACGTAATGATTGAAAGAGATGGTTGACACTTACCTCTCAAGAATATTCCTTCCCTAGCTTGGAAATTTTCCCTAGGTGCTTGTGGGAACTGTTTTGGAGTATTATGAATAAAGAATTTGGAACTAAGTATTTAAAAATTAAGATTTTGCCACCGTCGACCACTGCGGCGGTCAAACCACCGCTGCAGCGGTCTCGCTATAGCGGACTACAAAGAAACTGACCTCCGCTATGGCGGTTCATATCCCGCTATAACTACATTGCCATAGCGGGCCATTGCCCACCACAGCAGACACAGCGAATATAGACTGATCGCTTGCGGCGAAGAGTTCACTGCTATAGCGGGTCCGCCGTAGCGGTACCTACCCCACCGTAGCGGTACCACTGAGGCACTAAGCTCACAATTTTTCTCATTTTTTCACACTATCACCCAACATTTCATCCGAGGCCTCGCAAACACAAACAAAACATGCACGTAGATATGAAAACACCATACGAATCCACCCGTGGCCTCAGAATTTCTAACAGAGTTCTAATTTCCTACGTCACCCCCTAATGGAATTAACACAATCAAATAATAATCACAAACAAGTTAGTTTTCTGTCCTTAGACTTATACAATCGAGTTTCTATTAACTCGTTCTACCCTTGGAAAGGTTCTATTTGGTGGGTTGATTCTATGCTTTCCATAACAACCGAGAGGGTAGTTACATGGCCATTTTTTAATTATTTTAATAGGATAATTATGTCCTAATTTTGTCTATAATTAAAATATTATTTGAATTATCAAATTATCTACTTTTTCTCTATATATATGTATATACTATGTATACATACGCATGTATGTACTAGGTCTACATACACATGTATACACTAGGTATACATGTATATGTATACACTAAAAAGGGGGCCAGCTTTATATATATGAAATTGGACCGAGTCCTGCCCAAAACAGGCCAGGACCCGGCCCAACTCGGCCAACACATATAAAAGGGGTATATCCCTTTTATTTTTCATTTTTAAAACCCTCTTTCCCCTTCCCCTTTCTCTTTCTTCCTCTTTCTTGCAAACCCTAAGCCACCGCCTGCAATTTCCCTTCTCTCTTGTCCCAAAAATGGAAATGTCTCTGAACAAACGTAAGATGCGCAGCTTTGCAGCGTTATTTTCGTGAAAGAAATTAATGTTAAGGTTGTTTTTACCCGAATCTTTCCCAAATTAGTAATGAAACCTTTTCCTTTTTCTTTTCTTTAAAATTATTTGGTCAAAATTGATTCTTGTTGTCTGATTTATGTTGTATCGTGTTAATATTGCTTGCTTTCTATTGGTTGGGGGTGAAAGGTTTGGATCGAGTTAAATAGGGCTCAGATCTGGCCATTTATCTGTTGTTAAGTTGTTTCAAGCCATATATTCGATTGACAAGTTATTTTCTGGAAAAATATTGGTTATCCCACATCGTTGTTTGGAAGGTTTGAATAATTTTTGGGGTTCTATAAATAGAACCCCCACCCTCACGATGAAAAAAGGTCAGAAAATTGGGAAAATTTAAAGAAGGCTAGAAACTTCGAGTTCAAGCCTCTTAAGTATAAAAATTTTAAGACTTCGATTTAGTTTGAGGTTTTTCTGAGTTCTAAAAAGTTGTTTCTTTCTTGTTTTCGAGTCTATGTGGCTGAGTGTGGTTTTGGAAGCACAAAGGGCTTTCAAGTTTGATTTTGACCACTACTGCACTTTTAAAAGGTAACATTTTATCCTTTTTACTTATTTTTGTTATTTCTCAATAGTTTGTTGTGGGATAATAGCCTGTCTTGATGCTAGTTTGTTGTTGGATTACTTACGATTCAATTAAGGGACAATGTGTTGTTTATGTAATGGTCAAAGTTCATTAGATTATGTGGAAATAGAGATTACCTCCTTATTTTTTAAAGTGCATGCTTGATCATAGTAATTAGTTGCTAATATGGACTTAATGTATGAGATTGAATAATGTATTGATGTTGTTTCTATAGATATGGGTAAACAAACTGTTGTGTACTTTATTAGATGTTGAAGTTTTCTGTTTGGTTCCAAACCTTAAAAATGACAAAAATCTAATTATATGATTCATAACAGTAATTTAGTGAATTCTTAAATCAATACAAAGCCTATTTGAGTGTAATAGACTTGCTAAGGTAATGAATGTGATGATCTATCTTGAATCATTTAAGGCAATGTTATTTCCTAGATGAAACTATGTCAAATTTGAGTCTTTAATTTGTTTTCACAAGTCTGTATACTTTGTCTATGTCAATTAGATAACATGAGTTATGATCAGGATAAAATAAAGGATCATGATTAGAATGAAATAAGGCTTAAAGAGCCTAGGCACTTATGGAAGTCTCATGATGTGGTTAAGGCATTAGAGTTAGGATAAATGGGGGTATGTTTGCATTTGTGTGGGTCTGAGTCTATCCAAGTCTGCTGGAATATGTTTGGATTACCCTAAAATAATTTTGAGTAGTTGTATGCTATACATTAAAGGTAATTTGAAGCAAAAACACCCTAGAATATGATATGGAAGTCTTATAATGAAGGTTGGGATTAAGGCTTATTTATTTGATAACAGGTTCCTAAATGGTCCATTAGAAGCTAATGTTGGATTATAAAGTTATAGATCATCTAAAATGAATCAGGATACCTAGATACAACTAGGATGATTGTGTGTCATATTTGTTCATTTGAGCAGAGTTTAGTCTTGATTATTCATGTTATCAGACCCTCCCCTTTTCATGTCTAATTTATGTTTGAGTTTTCAAAAGAGGTCTAATAGGGTTAAAAGGGGTAATTAAGTCCTAATATGCTCTTGACTATTGAAAATGATTAATCAACTGGTAAAAAGGAGTTGTTTGAATCTAAAGTCTAGTGCTCAGTCTGAACTTGAGCTTTTAAATGACAAAGATGTTCAAACCTTTTCCAAAGTAGAAATGTCTACAAGGGAATTCAAAATAGTCTTCCTAGTAGAGACTTTAGAATGAATTAATTGAAATCTTTAACTTGTGTGGTCAACTAGGTGGTTAAATGAAATTTGGTTTAAGGGCAGTGTCAAACTAGTCTTGACCCCAAGGTCTTGGTGACTTCCATTTTGGCATGAGAATAAGGTAGGGAGTTGAGGTTTCCTTGGGAGAGTAAAAGGTGAGCTTAGGCATGAACTGGAGGTAGTGACCAGTGGACCTTTGTTCCCTTTTTACTGAAAGGAAGACTCAGGAGAGGGATGGGGAGGTGATGACCTCACCCTATTCTATTTCCCTTTCAGGACCATGAGATGTCCTTGTCTCCTAAACCTTGTTCTCATGACTGTGGGATTCACGCAGATCTCAGGGTTGGTTAGGAAGAGTTTATCATGCCGTGGGGGATCCTTGAGACTTTATGCTATTTAAAACCAAGTTAAAACAAAGGGTGAGGGTCCGTCACATCTTCTGCCATAATTGCAGGGATTAAAACATTTCTATTAGCTAAGTTCTGGGGGGGGGGGGGGTAAGTTATCCATCAGGACCTAGATTCATGCATCATAACTCAACTTGTTTGCTTTTCTGTTTGCCTTAGAATGAATATGTCCAAAATAAAAATAAAAACCTACATGATATATTTATGTGTGGACCTGTCTTTGTTGTGTACTAGACATAGTTTTAATTTGGGAAAAAAGGCATTTAGTTAACCTAAGGTCGGTGAGAACCCTCATTCTTTAACCTGAACGGTTGCACCTAGACCTTAGTGTGCATTGTAGTGTAACTTAGATTAAAAAGGTAAGTGGTACTCTGTTTGATAAGGTCTGTCTCTATATTGTTGGTGTGTTTAAAGTCTTATCGTGTTTAGAACTATGGGATGAAATAACTGAATACTGAGTCTGTGTTTTAAAAACGAATAGTGATAAGCTGAAATTGGTTAAATGTTGTTGTTTGATGATGTTGTGAGTACTCTTGAAACAGTTTGAACCACTTGGCATAGGGTGGTCGTTTCAAGACATCTCAAAGAGGGGGTAGGAAATAGTCAAGCCTAGCTTGACTCATTGTACCTACCGTCCAAATGAGGGGTGTCATGACAGAACCTATGGACCATGGGGGCATTCCTATCATGAGGGTGCATTGGTTTTTCTTGAATCTCTCCATTTTACCAAAGGATGGAAATAGAAAGGGTGGGAAAAGTTAACTTGTTTAAATGTCTAAAGGAAACTTAGGAAGATAAAAAGAGGAAATTAGTTATTTCAATAGGGTGATTTTTGCTTGCTTTCTGAGGAAAATGAACTAGTTTAAGGCTGTTGATAATAAGTGTCTTGTTTGGAGTTTAAAAATCCTGAGTTTGCAAAGAATTGTTTTAAACTTTATGTCATTATTTGTTTTTGTGAGACTTGATGACATACATAGTTGGTCCTTCCTCTTTTTATTTCAAGTGGCAACTGATATGAAGTCTTGTAGTGTATATGCTCTTACTACTGCTTGAATAAGATAAAGGTTCATTTTCTATGGTTTTTCTTGAGGATATGAACTGCACAGTCTCAGTTCAATTAATGTTGTTCTAAGTTTCAGACTTCTTGGTGTTCTAACCCTATTTTGGTGATTCTAAGTTGTAGGACCTTTTTCTCTTTATCTGCATCTCCCTACTATGTTTCTATTACTACATTAAGCAGCTCTCACTTACTACTATGAGGTTTGTTAACATGGGAAATTAGTGAATCATTTAGTTGATAAGTACAGGAATTAAATTAGCCTTGAATCTGATTTAGCTTATAAGTTTGGACATTGTTCTAAGGGACAAGGACTAATTAGGTGAATGAAATGATCTTGAAGTTAAAAGTTCAACACATCAAGTGTGGATATACACAAAATATGTATAGGCTAAGGAAAAGAAAGAGGAATATACATATGGTATACACATCACATGTGTATATCATAAGTATACTATGTGTATGTAAGAGAATGGGCTAGTTATAGGCAGCATGTATACATGAGCAAAAGAGGATGGTTTGTTTGTATCACCTATTAACTAAGTATTTGGAAGCTATTATGTAATTTTTATATATCATTGGAATACAATACCTGCCTCAGTTTCTTTTCCATGATTTTGAGTTTACTTTTAATGTTACTAGTATTTAAACTACTTTCTATATGATAATGCTTGTGCACAACTTTGGGGCTCTGATTATATACTATGGCAACACTGGTTTGGAGAGTTTGAGGTGGTTTGAGGGATAGGTCTAGCCACTCCCAGATGTCCAGTCATGTCTGGAGTTCGTAAAACCCCTTGGAACTTGTGTGGCGTCGGGAATAAGGGTGGTGACAACCTTTTCCTTTTGGTATGGTATGAGTTGCAGTTTCGGTGAAGCTAATAGTGTATGATCAAGTCCTTTAGTTGTGCACTTGTAATCAAATTGGATATACATGTATATGTGCGTATAATTGTGCTAGTAATTCGTTCAGCAAACATAGACTAATTCGGTTCCTTTTTTCTTTCTTTTCCCCCTACTGCATGGCCATTTGGGCCGGAGTCCAAGGAAATTTTCTTTTAAAAAATAGTTAAGTCCAAGAAGAGAAAAGGGAAGATAATATTATTGAAGGCCCAGTCATGGGTGAGAATAGCAGGAAGGCCCAACCATGGGAAAAAAAATGGTCAATTAGGGGTTTGGTACACCCCTAACATATCCCTCTTTTCCTTGAATTTCATTATGCTAGTTCCTTTATTGATTAAAGTATTGTATTTGTATGTTGTAAAACAAAACTCACATTATTATTGGAATCATTTATAGTTTGGACTAGGCATCTTAGGTGAACGGTACACATGCTATTTAGTTCGACCTTAAGCCCCCAACGTGATTTTCAAAACCCGGATTAATATAAACATTTTTTGAAAAAAAATGGCTAAAATCAGTAAAGGAATAAAAAGGATTAGTTTCATTTTACTAATATATATATATTTTTATCATTTTTCCCAAGCAAAAGAAAACCAGACTTGGCATTTTAAAACTAGAAGAACGTTTTTTTCCTAGTTGTAAATTCAGTTTTCAAAAGCTCTTTTTAGTCCAGGCAGAAAAATAGGTTTCAAAATGCGTGTAAATGATATGTTTTTTTAAATGCCAAAAATGAGTCATTTCTTTTGGTCTAAAAAATAAGACAAAAAACGATTTCTAAATTTATGCATATGTAGTATATTTGTGTACCAAAACGTACATAATTTCTGGGTTAAATTCAGACGAAAGATTGAGGTTTTGAGGGCTAAGGCCCGACCTAAAAATTATATGTTTTAAGCCCAACTTAACCAAATTTTTTTCGAAGATAAAGAGAGAAACATGTTTTGGGCTGAGCCCAGTAATTAAAGAAAGAAATAAGATTTTGGGCCAAAACCCCAACAGACCTTAACCATTTTTTTCCAGAAAAAAGGGAACATAATTTTGGGCCAAAGCCCATGTCAAAAACGATATTCTTATGTTATGAACAATTGGGTTTCAAAGATAAATTCCAAGACCAAAGTTAGTTGATTATGTAATCTGACTCTTGTAAATTAAATTCGTGTAAACTATTTGTAAACATAAAGCTTTAGATAAGGACGTTCTAAAAAAACGTATTAAGCGGATTAACCCGGACCATGTTTGAGTCAAGCATGAACAAATTTATTTATCCCAGACTTTTAATAGACTTTTTATCTTTACAAAAACTACTATTATCCTTATATGAAAGGAACTAATTTTATCCAGATATTATAAATATGAACCTAAATACCCTATATGTAAAGGGAATACATTCAATTCTTTTTTTCAAAAAATGATATGCAAAATAACAGACTTTTTTCGGAAAATAAGCACCAAATAAACAGTTCATGCAAATACTCACACATTGGAATTCGAAGGTCAACCATATAGTACGGATCCTTAACAATAAGGTGCCTAACACCTTCCCTAGGGGATCACCAAAATCCTTACCTAGAACTTTGGATTAAGAAGGATTTTTCACGGTGCATGAATAAACCCTTCAAAACTGGTTTTCCAAATTTCCTAAAAATTAGGTGGCGACTCTTTTAAAACAAAGTCCGAAAGAGCACCAACGATTTCGAAGTAGCTTTTCCGAGCTCTAACCTTGCCCGCAAAAATGCGAACTGTCACAACATCAAAGGTTTCCTGCAAAAAAGTCAGATGGTTTCATGCTTCGAGGGATTCAACCAGCATGTCGTCTATGTAGACCTCCATCAAGCTTTCGATTTGCTTCTCGAATATTTTGTTCACCAACCTCTAGTATGTAGCTCCTACATTCATTAGACCGAAAGGAAATACATTATAACAAAAATTCCCATGGTTAGTCATAAAAATGAATTTTGTTTCTTGGTCCTTCGAATGCAAACCGGTTTGGTTATACCCAAAATAAGCATCCAAAAATCAAAGAAATGTTACACCTCGGAAAATTTCGTGTTACAAAGACTGTAGACGGCTTAGTATGAGCTCAAGGGAGAGCAAATTTATACAAGGATCAGGGATGAATATTATATGATCCGAGTATAAGAATATATATATATGACATTTGAAGACCGTATGGTGTAAATCAGTTAACACGTTACTTGATGAATAGCCCTCGTAACCGTAAGTTAAGGTGGGGCCCACATGTCTGGGTTTTATAAAGGACATATGAAAAGTGATATGAGTAGTACATGGGAAGTTCAGCAAGTCTTAAGAAGGACCCTTAAGCCAAATATGGGCATAAGCCCTCCAAAAGGATGATTTAAGGATACGTTCTTAAATGATCTGCCTTGGAGGGGCCAAAACACTATTATAAGTTTGGTATTTGGAAACAAAACCAAAATTAAAGTTGTATATAATTGAAAGAGCGTTCCAACCATAGGTTGTGAGCCCTCATACGATATCGGGATCAAGAATTATGGCCATTTTATGATAAAGACTCCAACCTGCCAAATGGCTTCCGCGGGTCCCATTTGAGAAGGTCGGTGGAACCGACTTATGAGGGGTATAAATACCCCCCCATTAACTCCATTGTTTTAGCATTTTACATTCTCAATAGTCGTAGAAACTTCTCAACACATCCCCCAACATCTATAGCCCATTAAATCAAGAATTTAATAAGATTACACCAAACTAGTCCATGAAAGGTGATTGTTCTTGCTTCTACTTGATGTTGTGGCAAGTTTGGTCTTGAAGGAAGTTGGTCTTGAAGGAAGTAAATTTCTTCAAGTATAAGGTATGTTCTTCATCCTATCTCTTATGTTGAGTTGATTTGAAGGTTTAGCAAGTCTTAAAAGTGAAAATAGTTATAGAGGAAAGATCATAAAGTGTTGTATTGTACTTCTTGTGTTTATGGACTGTTTTGAGCATGTTGTGGCCCTGTAGCTGGACTGATTTACATGTATAGATATGGTATCTAATGTTATTGGTGTGTTGATGAGATTATGCTCCTTGATTGGGAAGAAAGGAAGTGTATATGGTTGTTGAATGTTGAAAACCATCGTGTGGGATGTTTTACGGAATATATTGGTATTGATAATATTGTTGTTGATGTTGGTATTGTTGTTGTTGTTGTTGTTGTTGGTTGCTGGATTGTGATTTCGGGCTAGGCATATAAACAAGGGAGATGCTGCCCGAATTTTGGCAAATTCTAAAGGAGTTTGGTTTAAGGACTTGAGATAGGCATATGACGATAAGTCTAACGGTTGTATAATTTCTCTTGAGTGTAGATTTGAAAGTTCAAGAGAATAAGGCGTTAATTCGTAGGAGATCAATCAGGTATGTTAAGGCTCATCCCTTTCTTTCAAAGGCATGATTCCTGTGTTATGATTCCATAAATGTTTCCATAACCTCGTTGTTTTCAAAAGCTAGAAGTCCATAACTCTTAAAGCTTCTTATGATGTTAAATGAAAAAACAATTATGATGATTTTGATGATGATGATGATTCTCTTCTAGAAACTCTGAAGCTAACATTTGAGAGCATTATGAGATTATTGAGTCATTCCATGAATCTCTTAATCTTACTTATTGTTGATGGTCTTACCTCATGTCATTCGTTCCTTCGAGGTGAGATATAGCAAATATAATGATTCTATTTTTAGTACTACCTACGTTCATGATTCTCGAGACTCCCGTGACATTGTTAATTTCATTTTACGATGGTTGATCTTTCAAGGAATGATATGATGATAATGGTAATGCTAATGATGATGTTGAATTCATTTATGTATTTTTATGTGTATGTATGTATGTATGCATTGCATCCCACTGATCAACTAGACCGCGCCTACATGGCCGGGTAAGTTAACATCCCGCCAACATGGCCGGGCTAGATAATATCGCGCCTACATGGCCGGGCAAGATAACACCGTGCCTATATGGCCGGGCAAGATGCTATATATATATATATATATTACCGTGCCTTAATGGCCGGGCAAGATACTGTATATATTACAGTGCCTTAATGGCTAGGTAAGATGCTAGCCTATGATGTGATGTTTATATATATAAGGCACCGTTGACAGGGGGTAACGCTGTAGCCTATGATGTTATGTTTATATATATATATATATATATATATATATATATATATATATATATATATATATATATATATATATATATATATATATATATATATAAGGCACAGTTGACAGGGGGTGACGCTGTGGCCTATGATGTGATGTTTATATATATAAGGCACAGTTGACAGGGGTGACTCTGTGGCCTATGTTGTGATGTTTTTAGGGGTGACGATGTGGCCTATATTGTGGCATTTCTATAGATATATGTGTTTTGTTGATATAGCCATAATGATTTATTTATCTTTGCACATTCATTGAAATGTCTCAAATGTCTTCAATGATTTTATGTACATACTGATTTAAAAAGGTTAAAGTTGCACGTATGGTATCCGCCTTAAGAGGCAATCAAACGTACAGGTCATCTTTTTCCCCTGTTATGTTTTATATTTCCTATTATGTTGTTATTCATGCCTTACCTACTCAGTACACTATTCGTACTAACGTCCCTTCTTGCGGACCCTACGTTTCATGCCACGCAGGTGTATACAGATCTGTAGAAGACAATGGCTATTGGATGTTCCCAGGCTATCAGCTAGATTGGTAAGCTCCATCTCAGTTCGGAGTGATGCCGAGTAAGAGTACTTATGTTATGGTATCTCGTGTATGTTAGAGACTTTTGCAGACAGTGTCCTGTGGATAGTGCATCGAGATGTCGACAGTTGTGTAAAGCGACCATATAGGTCGATGTATTCTACGTTTTTTTAAAGATTTTATTGTGACTAAAGGTTTTCTTTGAATTAACGATAAGGAACAAATCCCTGATTTGACGAAAATGTTTATTGAAAAGTTTTTTTTTACCTGACGGAAGCGTCATTTCGTAGATTAAAGGTTAACAAAAATTGTGACTCCTGGATGGAATAGTAGCGTGGCACTCAGCCAAGTAGGGTCTTGGGTGTCAGTTGCGGCCCTCCGGTTTGGGTTGTGACAGAAGTGGTATCAGAGCAGTTTGTCCTAGGGGTTGTCTGCAAAGTCGTGTCCAGTAGGGTCTTTTTTATGGTGTGTTGCACGTCATATTTATAAACAGAAGGCTACAGGGCATTTAGGATGGTTACCCTTCTTTCATATCTAAGATCGTGTGATGAGAGCTAAGTCATAGGAAATGAAATTCCTTGCACTAACCCTTGATTTCAGCAGAAGAATGGTACTAGCAAAGGATGTGAATGATGATATTGGGGTTACAAGGATAATAGAAGTTGAAGAAATCAGTATAGAGGTAAGTATTGGTAAAAAGGATTATAAGTCGGATATGGTAAGGATGTTTCAAGTATGGTTGAAATGTATAACTAATGAATGGAAGAGGAAGTGACTAGGAAAGTACAAAAGGACGATCGATAAAGGTTCAGGTATATTCCGAGTTATGACGCAAGAGGTAAGTTTCGTCATCTTTGCATTTCTATTCGATATTGAGATCCTTGTATGGCTAAGGTGTGCTAAGTATGTATATATTTGCCCCTGTGAGGCATTGTATGTATTTTCTAGGTTGCGTGTAGGTCTGGGATAGTAAGAAATATAATGGGCACTCTGCCAAAATTCTCCAAAAAATTTAATGACAAGGACCAAAGATTTAGGAGATCACAAAGATTATATGTCTATGATTGTTACAGATTGATTAATGGGAAAGTATGGGACAAGATGATATGGAATGATAAGATGAAGATGACACTACAAGTGGCCATTGGGCATTAATTATTGGAATAAAAAGTACTATTCCGGCTGGACATATAGTTGGGTATATCATTATTTTGAGTATCCCTAGGGATTATTATAGGCAAGATGTGAGATTTAAAGTAGTATTTTTGGGTAATGACAAGTAGGGAACTTGAAGGATTCATAAGTGAAAGAACAAAAGCGATGACGAAAGGATTATTATGGGATGAAATTTTGATCGGGAATGGCAATGGAATACAACACCATAAGGTAAATCCTTTAAGGGGGGAAGCGAGTAAGCTTGGGTACGAGCACAAGGACTGAAATAATATGTGGTAGATGTTGTATTGTGAATAGATTATAGAGATAGTTGTGGGAATAAGATAAACAAAATCTGAAGGCAAGTCATCAAATGAATAGGTTAACTAAAGAGTATCTTTTGAGACTGGACTGAAAATAATTCGTGGGGAAGAAAAGAAATTGAACGATATTCCAGTAGGGGAACTTAATGTCCACAAAATGGGAAGGATATGACAAGAAAATAGAAGAGAATGCAAGGGATTTTAAAAATAGTTTTGGTGTGCATGAAGAATGATTTATGAGGAAGATGATTAGTAGCCAGAAGGATTAAAATGGGTTACATTCGAGGTTTTGTAGGAACAAGGTCTATTGGGGGATTCAGGGAAAGTCGACAAATGAGTTCTGTTGTGGCTTAATATAAAGAGAAAGTTTTCACGACTAACTCAAAAGAAATGATTTATAGAATGGATTATGGAATTGATTATATGTTAAGGTTAAGTTAAACAATGTCATAAAGATATGGGTCGCTCTTGTCATACTTTAGGATATTGGAGATATTAAGATGATTTTATATAAGTTAGATTAGTGAATTAAGGTTACTTAGTTCCTACAGATCGGGAGTTGTCAGTAAAATGAAGTATAGTCAGAACTTATGTTTTCCATTGATGCAGAGATGATTACGTTGAGCAGAGCTACGACTAGTTAGAAAGTCAACACAATTGCAGAGCGACAGTTACGAGGGTATCAAGAGGCAAGTTATGAAATTTAAAGGTCAGTAAGGTAAAAACAATGAGGAAGATATGAGCTATTGGAGTACATGAGGTCATAATTGGTTCAGACCTCAGTTAAGAGGCCAGAAGCATCGTGGTTCGGTATCCAGGAATGTTAGTGATTTCTTCAGAAGCATGTTTTTCGACTTATGAGTTTCAAGAGCAAAGAGATTAGCTACAAGAGTAGACAAACGTTTGTAAACCTATTATGTTATTACATTCCGTAAAAGGCTATGAAGGGTATGAGTGGATTTAAACAGGTTAAAAGTCGGGGAATGGACGACAAGATTTCGAGAAGGACAGAAGTAAGCGTAGGAAAGAGTGAGTAAATAACCAATGGAGACATGTTATGGCAGTGGTACGATTAAATACGATATGTTAACAGGAAGAATGATTCGATAAGGAGATGTACCAGAGAATGGGATCAGGGACGGAGTACTAGACTAGTTTAAACATTCGAGGACGAATGTTTCTAAGAGGGGAAGGATATTACACCCCGAAAGATTTCGTGTTACCAAGACTGTAGATGGCTTAGTATGAGCTCAAGGGAGAGCAAAGTTATACAAGGATCAGGAAAGAAGATTATATGATCTGAGTATAAGAATATATATATATATATATATATGACATTTGGAAATCGTATGGAGTAAATCAGTTAACACGTTACTTGATAAAGGTGGGGCCCACATGTCAGGATTTTATAAAGGAGATATGAAAAGTGATATGAGTAGTACATGAGAAGTTGAGCAAGTCTTAACAAGAACCCTTAAGACAAATATGGGCATAAGTCCTCCAAAAGGATGATTTAAGGATACGTTCTCGGATGATCTGACTTGGAGGGGACAAAACACTATTATAAGTTTGGAATTTGGAAACACAACAAAAATGAAAGTTGTATATATTTGAAAGAGATTTCCAACCATAGTTCGTGGGCCCTGATACGATTACGAGATCAAGAATTATGGTCATTTTATGATAAAGACTCCAAGCTGCCAAATGGCTTCCGCGAGTCCCACTTGACAAGGTCGGTGGAACCGACTTATGAAGGGTATAAATACCCCTATTAACCCCAGTTTCGGCATTTTACATTCTCAATAGTCCTAGAAAATTCTCAACCCATCCCCCAGCATTTATAGCCCATTAAATCAAGAATTTAACAAGATTACACCAAACTAGTCCATGAAAGGTGAATGTTCTTGCTTCTACTTGATGTTGTGGCAAGTTTGGTCTTGAAGGAAGTTAGTAGGGCTAAATTTCTTCAAGTATAAGGTATGTTCTTCATCCTATCTCTTATGTTGAGTTGATTTGAAGGTTTAGCAAGTCTTAAAAGTGAAAATAGTTATGGAGGAAAGATCATAAAGTGTTGTGTAGTAGTTCTTATGTTTATGGACTATTTTGAGCATGTTGTGGCCGTGTGGATGGACTGATTTACATGTATAGAGATGGTATCTAATGTGGTTGGTGTGTTGAAAAGATTATGCTCCTTGATTGGGAAGAAAGGAAGTGTATATCGTTGTTGTATGTTGAAAAATATCGTGTGGGATGTTTTACGGAATATATTGATATTGATAA
The DNA here is from genome assembly GCF_019175385.1 of Lycium barbarum. Lineage (NCBI taxonomy): Eukaryota > Viridiplantae > Streptophyta > Magnoliopsida > Solanales > Solanaceae > Lycium > Lycium barbarum. The sequence continues at coordinate 83,736,980 of NC_083341.1, forward strand.
TATTGTTGTTGATGTTGGTATTGTTCCTGTTGTTGTTGGTTGCTGGATTGTGATTTCGGGCTATGCATATAAACAGGGGAGATGCTGCCCGAATTTTGGCAGATTCTAAAGGAGTTTGGTTTAAGGACTTGAGATAGGCATATGACGATAAGTCTAAAGCTAGTATAATTTCTCTTGAGTGTAGATTTTCAAGTTCGAGAGAATAAGAGTTAATTCGTAGGAGATCAATCAGGTATGTTAAGACTCGTCCCTTTCTTTCGAAAGCATGATTTCTTTGTTATGATTCTATAAATGTTTCCATAACCTCATTGTTTTCAAAAGCTAGAAGTTCATGACTCTTAAAGCTTCTTATGATGTTAAATGAAAAATATTTTATGATGATTGTGACGATGATGATGATTCTCTTCTAGAAACTCCGAAGCCATGATTTGAGAGCATTATGAGATTATTGAGCCATTCCATGAATCCCTTGATCTTACTTATTGTTGATGGTCTCACCTCATGTCATTCGTTCCTTCGAGGTGAGATATAGCGAAGATAATAATTCTATTTTCAGTACTACCTAAGTTCATGATTCTCGAGACTCCCGTGACATCGTCGATTTCATCTTACGATGGTTGGTCCTTCAAGGAATGATATGATGATAATGGTAATGCTAATGATGATATTGATTTCATTTGTGTATTTTTATGTGTATGTATGTATGTGTGCATTGCATCCCACTGATCAGCTGGGGATAATACCGCGCTTATATGGCCGGGCAAGATAACACCGCACCAACATGGCTGGGTAAGATAATATCGCGCCTACATGGCAGGGCAAGATAACACCGTGCCTATATGGCCGGGCAAGATACTATATATATATTACCGTGCCTTAATGGCCGGGCAAGATACTGTATATATTACCGTGCCTTAATGGCCGGGTAAGATGCTAGCCTATAATGTGATGTTTATATGTATAAGGCACAGTTGACAGGGGGTGACGTTGTGGCCTATGATATGATATATATATATATATATATATATATATATATATATATATATATATATATATATATATATATATATATATATATATATAAGGCACAGTTGACAAGGGGTGACGCTATGGCCTATAATGTGATGTTTATATATATAAGGCACAGTTGACAGGGGTGATATTGTTGCCTATGTTATAATGTTTTTAGGGGTGACGATGTGGCCTATGTTGTGGCATTTCTATAGATATATGTGTTTTGTTGATATAGCCATAATGATTTATTTATCTTTGCACATTCATTGAAATGTCTCAGATGTCTTCCATGATTTTATGTACATATTGATTTAAAAAGGTTAAAGTCGCATGTATGGTATCCGCTTAAGAGGCAATCAAATGTATAGGTCATCTTTATCCCCTGTTATGTTTTATATTTCTTATTATGTTGTTATTCATCCCTTACATACTCAGTACACTATTCGTACTGACGTCCCTTCTTGCGGACGTTGTGTTTCATGCCGCGCAGATGTATACAGATGTGTAGAAGACATTGGCTATAGGATGTTCCCAGGCTATCAGCTGGATTGGTAAGCTCCATCTCAGTTCGGAGTGTTGCCGAGTCAGATTACTTAGGTTATGGTATCTCGTGTATGTTAGAGACTTTTGCAGATAGTGTTCTGTTGATACTGCGTCGACATGTCGACAGTTGTTTAAAGCGACCATATCGGTCGATGTGTTTTATGCTTTTTTTTTAAGATTTTATTGTGACTAAAGGTTTTCTTTGAATTAACGATAAGGGAGAAGTCCCTGATTTGACGAAAGAGTTTTATTGAAAAGTTTTTTTTACCTGACGGAAGCGTCATTTCGTAGATTAAAGGTTCACAAAAATTGTGACTCCAGGATGGAATAGTAGTATAGCACTCAGCCGAGTAGGGTCTTGGGTGTCAGTCGCGGCCCTCTGGTTTGGGTCGTGACAAGAAACTCATGCCCCGCTATTGCATCGATCGTCTAATCAATATGCGGTAGCGGGAAGGAGTCTTTGGGGTAAGCCTCATTTAGGTCATTGAAATCCACACACATTTGGAACCTATTAAACTTTTTGGGAACTACCACCACATTACCTAGCCAGTCCGGGTTTACCACTCTACGGACTGACCCTACGTTAAGTAAGCGTGATACTTCCTCTTTTACAAATTGCTTGGGTATGATGGATATTGGCTATTTTATTCGCTTTACCAGAGGACGATTTGGATCAGAGCTCAGTTGGTGATCGTCACCTCCGAAGGAATCCCTGTTATGTCTAAATGGGACCAAGCAAAGCAATCGGAGTTAATCTTTAAAAAATTCAAGAATTAAAGCTCGAGCTCAGGCAAAAGTCCCGAGCCCAGGTGTACCTTGTATTCAGAAGATTCTTCTAAAAGTGTTACGTGCTCCAGCATTTCCACTGTAAATTATAAAAGATCTTTATCTTCGAGGGCAATGAACCCTTTTGGGATGGCTTCGAGTTGATTTCCTAGTCTGATTTCTCCAGCATGTTCCTTTGCTTCCTCTCTAAACCCGACATATGGGTCCAGAATCTGTAATTGCTATTTGGCAGGCTCATTTCTCTGTTCTCCTGCGAAAGCCATCATTTCCATTCTTTCACCCCCTGATCTCTCTGATTCCCTAAAGAGTGGGAAACTTGATCACATGATGGAAGGTTGACGAGACTGTGTGCAAAGAATGTATCCACAGCCTTCCCAGGATAATATTTTAGGTCGTGTCTCCCGCACGATGTCGAACGTTTCATTTTGCTCCATGCCCCTCGGCATGGACCGATAGTTCGATCTCTCCCCTAGTCATTTCATTCGACACGTTGAACCTTTCCAGCACCTTGGCTATAGGGATGATTAGGCTAGTCACCTCATTGTTTTCATGACTCGAAGTTGGATAAAATTCACCGAACTTCCTGGATCAATTAACACACGTTTAATGAAAGAATTCTTAACTTGAAAAGATATTACCAGGACGTCATTGTGGGAATGAGCAAGGCTTGTGCAATATTCATTGGAAAATGAGATGTCTCTTCTCCCTGCGGGCTCTTGAGTTCGATCTGTCGTTGTGATGGAGATTTTGGATTTCCTGACCGAAGAATAGGTGACTTTGTTTACCATCTCTCCCCCGAACATCATGTTGATAGTGTGCACCAGTTGAGGCACTTTGTTCAGCTTTTCCTCGGAGTTTCTACTCAAGTTGAGTTTTACCCGGTCTTTGATGTATCTTTTTAGATGGGCCACACGTAGTAACTAAGCCACCTCGACCCGTAAGTTTGCACAAACCTCCATTGTATGCCCATGCATGTAGTGGAAATGACACCACAATCCTACATTCCTCTTATCTGGATTCATCTGCATCTCTTGCGATCTTTCTTCCTTCATGATCCTCATCACTACGCCTAGCTCCACTGCATTGATGCTAAAATTGTTACCTGCGACCTTCGGGGGTCCGGATCCCTTCAGCATTGTAACGACCCATTCGGTCGTTATTGCGTTTTTTTTACCTTTTTTCCCTGTTGACCCGTCCTCAAGCCTTATTAGTACCATTTTGACCCGCAGGGACAAGTGGCATGGCTCCCTAGTCATTGGAGTGAGTTTTGATGCGACTTTTGGAAAATTTGGCTTTTAAGTGAAAACCGTTTGGCTCATAGTTGACTTTTGGGTAAACAGACCTTTTTTCAGATATTCGTCGATTCTGAGAGGTCCGGATAGTTGTTTAGAACTTGAGTGTATATTCGGTTTGGTTCCCAATGCACTCGGGTGCATTTTGGGACTTGGGTTAGAAAGTTAACTTTGAGGTATCTGGGGTTTAGTTGGTCAATGAGACCTTCGATGGGAATTCCAAGGCCACGAGTGCGCTCGTAGCGCATTTTTATATATATATCTGCATATTTAGTATGTGTTCGAGAGGTTCCGGAATGATTTCGAGTGTCGATTCAAAGTTTGGAAGACACTAGAAAAATTATGTTGTCTGGTGATCGCAAAAGCAGCCGAGTGACCGCAAAAGCAGATGTGTGATCGCAAAAGCGATCGGCTACCGTAAAAGCGGCCTTGTTGACAGCAAAAGCAGCAGACGGGCAATTTTCTGATTTAAATGCCTTTGGAAACCCTTATTTCCTCCCATTCCTTATATTACATTTCCCTAGCATCTTGGAGGCGATTGCAGAGCGTTTGGTCAGATTCCTCTTGGGAGTAAGTTCTCTAATCTCAATCTCTTTCATTACCTTTCCTAAGTAAGAATTCATGGTAGTAAATCTATAGAAATTCGAGAATAAGAGAGGGTCTTTGGGTATCTGTTACACCTTGTAGTTTTGTACGTTGAAATTCGTTAGATGCTAGCACCTTAATTGTAAACACTGGAGTATTTTTTATGATATATGAGATTATATGAACCTATCTTATGGTTATAAGGGTTAAGTTCAGGTAATAGGTCATGGAAGGATTGAGAACAAGTGAATTAAGGAAATTAAGTTTGTTGGAACTTTGGAGAAGGGATGGGCAAGGTTTCGTACGATAATTTTGGCCTAACTTGAGAAAGGAATATATCCTAGGATATCAAGATTTTTGAAGTAAAACAAAAGCCCAAATTGAAGTTCAAGATGTCTAGTTTCCAACACAACAAACTGCGCGTCGATCCGACATCGAAATCAAACGTTATGAGCATTTCAAGACGAACTGCCAGCGCAGGAATTAACCCAGCGAGAATGCGCCTGGGAGTGGCGTGAACGCGAAGGGAAGCCACTAGGCAACTCTTCGTGAACGTGCCCAAGGCTCGCGAATGCGAAGAGCAATTTTTAAGTCGGTTTCCACCGACTTCCACACACTATATAAAGGTTAAAACCCTCATTTTTCACCGAAATTATTTCCCAAAAATATCAGCAACATATAGGAGTGTATGTGTATCATAAAGTGAGGAATTGGAGTGATTTCGAGTGGCGGAGTATTAATCGAGGCTCGGATAGCATATAGTTGTGATTATAGTATCGTATTGCGGTGGATCTTGACTTGGATTCAAGGTGAATATTGAAGATATTGTTGTTATAGTAAGAACAAGGTATGAATCTCTCCTTATTGATATTGATTTAGGTACACTTACGAAGATAGAGTTGTTAAATAGTCATATAATGAATTAGTTGATTGAGAAATTGGGTAAACATCGTGTGGGATGTTTTATGGAGCATATCGATATTGAGAATGATGTTGTTGATTTTAGTGTTGTTGTTGGTTGTTGGTATTTTGTTTTTGGGTTAGGGATATAAACAGAGGAGATGCTGCCCGAATTTCGGCAGATCCTAAAAGGATTTAATTTGAATGCTTAAGACAAGCATATAACGATAAGCCTAACAATAGTATGAATTCTCTTGAATGTAGATTTACGAGCTTGGAGGATAATCGTTAAGTAGTAAGGAGACCCAAAAGTTATGTAATGGCTATCCTTTCTTTTCTTGGCATGATCCGTGGATAATAAGCGTTCATCGAATCTTAAAGAAAGAGAACTATTGTTTATAGCTGCCATAGAGGTGTACCGATTCTAGAAGTGATATTGTATCTTCCGAGGGATTTCTATCCACTCCTTAGTTCATTGTTAATAGAAGAGTCAGCAGGAGACTGTCACGACCCAAACCGATGAGTCGTGACGAGTGTCTGACCTCTAGCGACCAAACACCCCTATACTCCTATCTGAAACTTACTGAACATCATTGGCCCATAAATGACTTAAACTGATCTCATCAATAGGCAACATTATAAACTCTGAACAATCTGTATATAAAAGAACAATGCAAGCCAACTAGGCTGCCACATATATTCTACACAAAAGAATAGAAACCGACAAGGCTATATCATCTGACTAATACATACAACTGTCTACAGACCTCTACTGAAATAAAAGCTGTAGAAGGACGGGACAGGCCCCCGTCATACCCATCTATATACATCTCAAAAGAATGGCATACCAAAATAGACTGCAACTCCGGATCAAATGGAGTGCACTGATCGCTGCTGGATAAAAGTCCTACTAAGCTGGACCACCCGCCTGTCTACCTGTACCTACGGGCACGAACGCAGACCTCCGAGCAACGGGAAGTCAGTACGGATAATGTACTGAGCATGTAAGGCATAAGAACAACATATATATAAGAATCATGAATAAGATCTAAACTCATAGGCTGAAATGACTATCTGCATGTACTTGTATGAACTAGTATCTGCATGTATCTTCATAAATCTGTATTACTGACAATGCTTCTGTAGGCGCCTAATCTGTATGCTCATGATTATCAATGTATGTCACACGTATATATGTGCGTGTATAACGCCTGCCAAGCCTCTGTGGCATCCCATCATATCATATCGGCCTCTCTGCGGCCATTATCATATACATTGTTGCGGTACGTGCAGCCTGATCCTTATCATCATAGGACACTAGCTGATCAGGTGGTATTACGTATATATATATAACGCCTATCCCTCTTCTCGTACCCCACATATATCTAATACTCGCGGATATAACGCCTTCTGGACACGGGTCAATGTACATAGATATATAATGAATGTAATGCATGAATAAACTGTATACATAGAACTGGATACATAAAACAGGACCCATGAACAGAAGGAATTATCATAAATGGGGTACATGAACATCAAAGATTGAAGTACTCCTAATGCTTCTAAGAGTGGAGTAATATGAAAGCTCTCTTACTTGCTTGTTGGCTCATATCATAGGATCATGCCAAAGGAAGGAAAATATAGCCTTAACATACCTTGAAGTATATCTAATCATCCAACTTCAAATCCTTGAGCTCGTAAGTCTACAATCAAGATAACGTAAGCCTTAATTAAACTATTTACCTCGCCTTCTAATCATTTTGAATACGAATAGAGCTTAACAAATTATGGGCAACATTTCCCTTATAAGATCAACAATCCTTCAACTTCCCATTCATCCAACATCAACCACAACAACAATAGCAACACGTATATATATATATATACACTCAAATATATTTCCAATCATCTCTTAAAGTAGCCCCAAACTACTAACTTAACCTTCATCAACTTACCACTTCCATAAATACCCTCCCTTTGCTTAAAACCACTAAAATCCTTGATAAACAACTTAATACAAGGGTAGAAATCATTTACATACCTTGAGGGGTCTAGGATTCCAAGAATCACTTCAACTCCAACTTCCTAAGCTTCAAAACCTTGAAGAAACCCTAGAAACAACCTTCTTCTTCACAAGCACGGGTTCACGGGGCTTAGGTCTTACCAAATCTCCACTAATATGATATAAAATGTTAGGAGCAAATATACTAGGGTTTTCTCTAATTTGGAATAGAGGAAACTGAGAAATAAAGTCGTGTGTCATGTATTTATACTTGGAAATAAAAAACTACAGCGGTGCGGTGCGGTGCGATGAGCGGGTCGACGACCCGACGATGTGTCGGCTGTTCGTCGATATGCTCTGTCGACCTGCACCTACAGATTCAAGGCTGCAGAAGCCCGTCGAAGCCGCATAACGACGGCCCCGTTGACGATGACTGGTGTCTGCAGACTTCTCCAGTTCAGTTCAGATCACGTCGAATCGATTCGATCAACTTCTAATCCTATAAATTGCCAGGAACACTTGCTGGTACCTTTATACACGGGGTAAGACACTTTCTACCTCCAAACTCGGGCTCAGATCTCTATTCCAAAGGTATACCCGACTAGGAAACCATAGGTTCTCCTACGACGAAACGAAAGGTGTAACATTCTCCCCGCTATGAACATTTGTCCTTGAATGTTCGAACAATCATGGGTTATAAAAATTTCGACAAAGTTTCCCCTGTACTTATACCAATCCGACCTGCACACAGCAATCCAAAATAATGCCACACAGGGCCACATACTACCACATACAATACCATGGCCCCACACGACCAATCACGATAACTAAAAATGGAATAACACTTGGGGGTGATGATGCCTTGGGCTGAACCTCTTGTACTGCTAGAAAAAATATTGGTACTTAATTTTCGTCACTTCTTCTGCTTCCCAAGTCACTTCCTCAACATTCTTATTCCTCCATAAGACTTTAACGGAAACTACATCCTTGGTTCACAACGACGAACATGTCTGTCTAATATAGCCATTGGAACCTCTTCGTATGATAACTGCTCGGCCACCTGGATATCATCTACTCGTACAACTCTTGAAGGATCTCCGATTCATTTACGAAGCATAGACACATGAAATACTGGATGTACATACTCCAATTCAGAAGGCAATGCTAGCTCATAGGCCACCTTACCCAAAGCACGAATGATCTGATATGGCTCAATATATTGAGGGCTCAACTTACGCTTCTTGTCAAACCTCATCACTCCCTTCATAGGTGAGACCTTCAGGAAAACCCAATTGCCTATCTCAAACTCTAGCTTGCGTCGCCGATTATCCGCATAGGATTTCTGTCGACTCTGAGCTGTTAGCAATCTTTCCCGGATCATTTTCACCTTATCAACTGCTTGCCGAATTAAGTATGGGCCTACTAAATGATTCTTCCCGACATCAAACCATCCTATAGGCAACCTACATCTCCGCCTATGTAAGGCCTCATACGGAGCTATATGAATACTGGAATGGCAACTATTGTTATATGCAAATTCGATAAGAGACAAATGATCATCCCAACTACTTTGAAAGTCAAGTACACAAGCTCTAAGAATATTCTAAAGGGTCTGTATAGTATGTTCCGCCTGTCCATCTGTCTGTTTGTGAAATGCAGTACTAAGACTCACCTGAGTCCCCAATCCACGCCGAAAAGACTTCCAAAATTTAGCCGTGAACTGTGCTCCCCTATCTGAAAAAATGGGTGTAGGAACACCATGAAGTCGTACAATCTCCTTGAGATAAAGCTTCGCATAAACCTCGGCTGTGTAAGTAGTTTTGACAGGCAGAAAATAGGCTGACTTTGTGAGCCGATCAACTACCACCTATATGGAATCATACTTCCGCGGAGTACGGGGAAAACCTGTAATGAAATCCATATTAACTACCACCCAATTCCATGACAAAATCTCCATAGCCTGCAATAGATCTCCGGGCTTCTGGTGTTCTATCTTGACCTGTTGACAATTTGGACACTGGGCAACAAATTCAGCTATATCTCTTTTCATACCATCCCACCAATAAACTTCCTTGAGATCGCGGTACATCTTTGTTGAGCCTGGATGAATTGAATAGCGAGAGTAATGTGTCTCCCCCATAACTTGTTGACGGAGTCCTGCAACATTAGGAACACATAATCTACCTTGATTCCTGAGTACTCAATGACCTATAATCACAAAGGGTGTCTTTTCTTTCTGAGGTGTTGTATCCCGGTAATGAACTAGCATAGGGTCTTCGTACTATCGTTCCTTTATTCCTACTACCAAAGAGGACACTGCTGTGTCTTAAACTATAACTCCTGCATCACCTGAATCCATCAAACGAACTCCGAGGCTAGCTAATCGATGAATTTCACGGACCATTTCTCTTCTCTCTGGCAGCACATGTGACAAGCTACCTATAGATTTAAGACTGAGGGCATCGGTTACTACGTTAGCTATCCTGGGATGGTACAGAATATCCACATCATAGTCTTTCAGCAACTCTAGCCATTTCCTCTGGCGTAAATTCAATTCCTTCTGCTTAAAGATGTACTAGAGACTCTTATGATCAATATTGATGTCAACATGGACACCGTATAAGTAGTGCCTCCATATTTTAAAGCGTGAATCACTGCCGCTAGCTCAAGATCATAGGTTGGGTAATTATTCTAGTCCTTCTTCAGCTGTCTAGAAGAATAAGCGACAACCTTACTGTGTTGCATTAACACACAGCCCAATCCAAATCCTGAGCATCACAATATACCACATAGATGTCACAACCCAAACCGGAGGGCGCGACTAACACCCAAGACCCTACTCGGTTGAGTGCCATACTACTACTCAATCCAGGAGTCATAACTCTTTGTGAACCTTTAATCTACGAAATGACGCTTCCGTCAGGTAAAAAACAACTTTTCAATAAAACTCTTTCATCAAATCAGGGACTTCTCCTGTTATGGCCCGTATCTCGTACGTTTGAAAATTTCCAAAGTTGTCGTGGAAAGTTAAGGGCAAGATCATTCTCAAAATTATTTTAATGTACGAGTCGTGGTAAATATTGTTCATGATTATTATTAGTATGAAAGTATTGAGAGAGGTTAAGGACAAAAGAGAAATTCGCAAAATGACCGATAGAAATAATGTGGAAGCTTGGGGGCAAAATGGTAATTTTACAAGTTCAAGAAAAATTCATGAAGGGGCCATGTTGGCCGTGCACTATATGCCCTTATTTTTAATTAATGGGGGCAAATTGTAAATCCTAAAAGTTATGGGCCAAAGCTTGTTGAAGAAGACATTAGTCTTCTTTTAATAAAGCTTAGGAAAAATCAAGAAAATTTGAGAATTCTCTAGAGAAGGGCATGTGCCCCTCACATGACTTGAAATATATATATATATATATATATATATATATATATATATATATATATATATATATACAAGTGAGGAGTTCTTATCTCATTTCAAGAGAGTTGGAGAATGAAGAACAAAAAAAAAAAAAAAAAAAAAAAAAAAAGAGGTGAGGTTCGGCCACACCATGGGAAAATTGACCATGGGAAATCTTGTTCTAAAATTTTTTTTCTTGTGGTATCTCCACTAATTCAAGGGTCCTCTACAACATGGTATAATTGTTTCGGAAGATAAGTCATCTGTTTCGTCGTTCCCGTATTCGAGGCAAGTTGAGGAGTTGAAGAAGAAAGGTGAGTTTTGAATCTTGTTTTATGTGTTATGATGGGTTTATATGTGTTGTAGTATGCTAAGATGGAAGAAATTCATGATAGAACTCAAGTTGAAGTTATGGCCGTGTGTATGTTCCTTTGGTGTAACTATGATAAACAAATTTTACTTAATGTTATTTGATTGCGGTATATGTTGTGGAGTGTGAAAATGAATGAAGTTCATGACAATATGGATGTGGGGGTATTGGCCGAAAATGGGCTGCTTTGTATGTTAGGTAATGGCCTAATTTTATTTAGTGTTGGTTGATATGGTTATGAGCGTTTTGAACATGTCGTAATGTGTTGAAACGGATGAAATGCATGAAGTTGTGTGTGTTAATGTGTTGGCCGAATGGTGGCTGCTTGTGTGAAAGAAATGGACTGATTTTATTTGGTATGAATTGGTTGTCGTATTATGAACGCCATGGTGAAAAATGAAGGTTTAATGACTTATGTCGAAGTTGTAGTGTTGTGGGCTGTTTTGAAAGATAATATGATTCCAATATGTTTTCTCATATTTATGAAGATAATGTGGTAATGTATGGAATTGTTGACATAGTTTATGAATTGGAAAGAAAGAAAAGCATTGTTGTCGTATTCATTAAGTTGGAAGGTCTCGGGTAAGGTTGGGTGTTGGTTTGGACGTTTTGAATTACTTGTCAATATTGTTGTTATGATTGTTAGTATTGTTGTTGGTTTGGCCGGGTCAAATTCCCGGATTGTTGTTGTTGATTTGGGGCCGAGCCGTATTCTCGGGGTTGGTCCATTTACAGGGGAAATGCTGTCGAAATTTCGGCAGACAAAGTGTTACTTTAAAGAATTAACTTCTAAAGGCTCTAATCAAGTTTTGGTAAACATGACCAATTTATAGATTTTGGCGGATTTGGAACGTGAAATTGGAGTTGCATAATGAGCGGAAAAGGTATGTAAGGCTTCACCCTTGTTTCTACGGCATGTCTTAGATGGAATATGTTGGATGTGAGCCTCGGGAATAACTCTACCGTCCGAAATCCGCGCCTAAAGTTTCCTCTTTTTCAATCAGTAGAATTGAACTAAAAGGTGTGCAAAATGTTGGAAGAATTTCCTAAACCTCTAGAACTCGCATAAATAGGACTCGACTACCCTAAAACCCTCACAAGTAACGCCATGACATGTAATATATGTAAATTTGGTGCGCCGCCTCATTTGATCCGAGGTGGGCCCACTTTTTCCCCGATTTTCCTTATTGTTCCGTTTGATCTATTTTGAAGCAGAATCCAAAGAAAACTTTTGATCCTTATCCCGTTCACCGAGTGACAAGTACTGTAACTATGCTAATGAGGATACTTCTATGATGACAATGATAATGATGATGTTAAGAAAGGGAATATGCCTATGATAAGTATGACAAAGATGATTCCATGACTAAGATGATGAATATGATCTTATAATGATAACGATGTATTCCAAGATGAGAAAATGCCTACGGTAGATGTGTTGGCAAAATGTTCTGCTATGAAAAGGAAAATATGGAAACGTTAAACTAATTCTTGATATCTCAACTCTATTACAGGTAATGACTACTCTAAAAGGTCCTATGTATATGAAACTGTACCCTATGACCCTATTTGATGTTTTCCTCATAATGACACTTTTCATTGGTAGTCTCGCCTCATAATACTCGTTCCTTCAAGGTGAGACAAAGCGACTATGGTTGTTCCATAATGTAATCGGAGGCAACCGACCTTCCGTCACTCCGATGGACACATGACTTTCTTTGGGCTCTCATGCATGCCAATTGTATGATATATGTGTATGAATGTGAATATGTATATGTATATGTATATGTATATGGGGAAAAGGGGAAGGGCCACTATTATATCACCACCTGATTCAGCTGGATTTCGTCCCGGACGCGGGATATGGGAGAGCCGGATACGGCGTCTGTATATGTGATATATATATATTTATATATAATATGTTGGGACACTGTTGGGGAGGGGGGTGGGAGAGCCGATGTACTCGGCGTCTGTAAATGTGAATAAAGGATACCGTTTTCTGAAATGTTCTGTTTTTATGTACATGTAAGTAAGAAGTACTGTTTTTTTGAAAAAGGGACTAAGCATGCATGGCATCTGCCTGAAAGGCATTCATATGTACAGGTTACTTCTGTCAAAGATAATCTCCCTATGTCTATTCCGTTATTAATCATACTGTATATTCCTTTATTATGTCACTATTCATGCCTTACATACTCAGTACATTACTCGTACTGACCCCTCTTCTTCGGGGGCTGCGTTTATGCCGCGCAGGTACACCAGATGAGCCACAGCTATCATAGAAGCTGTTCCAGCGGAGTTGGCAGTCTCCACTTGTTCTGGAGTGCTGCCGAGTCAGAGTGTCTGAGCCATGATGTTTGTTTGATGTTAGAGACTTTACAGACAGAGTCGTGGGTATAGAGTGTCGATAATATGTTGTATCATAAAGTCCATGTGATTGCAGATTCTGTTTGACTTGAGTACGATGGAAAAACAAAATCTCTTGAAAGTTTTACTATGTTTTCCATTTTTATTGATATAAGAGTCTAAGAAAGTTAAGTATGTAACAAGAGTCAGCGGGTTCGCTCGGCTCCAGATATGGGGTCGGGTGCCCATCACACCCTAGTAAGGTCGGGGTGTGACAAAGTGGTATCAGAGCAGGTCGGTCTAAGGGGTTGTCTGCAAAGTCGTGTCCAGTAGAGTCCTGTTTATGGGTGTGAAGCCGGCCACATTTATAAGCAGGAGGCTGCGGGACATCTAGAAAATATTGACCTTCTTTTTGTCTTAGATCGTGCGATAGAGCCAAGTCATAAGGAATAAGATTTCCCTATATGAGCTATATGTATGACGAAAGAAAACGAGCAAGGCTGCGGAAGCTTATAAAGGTAAGTCCAGACGTAATTGTTCTATTACCTGAACTGGAAGTATTGGATGGCGGGGATGTGCCATATAGTCGTACGTTCTGTGAGGCCTTGATGACATTGGCCGCATACAGGTTTTGAATAATAGGAACAGTAAAGAAGGTTCTGCCAGAACGGGTACGCCCCACAGGAAGAAGTATGGGAAAGAAATATTGTGAATAGGTAATAAGTGAAATGCGTTGGTTCAGAAAGGTTATGGATTTGGGCGTGGCAACAAAGGTAAGGTCGCTACTATCGGGAATCTGGAAGCCCAAGACAGGAGGTAGTCATACACACAGGCGGGAGGTGAACATCGGGAACCAAAAGGGTAAAACGGTAATTACAAAAGAAGGGACGTGTTACGAAAATGTTTGGGAAACTGTAAGACTTTGACTTGCTCCAGAGCATGCAATAAAGGTCATGTGAGGAAGCTGACACGAAAATATCGGCATTAAGGCACCGAATTTCAGTGAAGCTTTTGGGTTAAGCGTGCTCAGGTGGGAGCAATTCCATGATGGGTGACCCCCTGGGAAGTTTATAAGGAATTTTACATATTCTGACATAAAAGACAAATGGAAAACTAGAATAGCCTAAGTGAAACTACGGTACATGAGATGACGGGAGACCATAAGAAGACGCGTGAAACAAGGCAGACTAGCTTGGTAAAGAGACAAAAAATGCATCATAGCCCTGGAATTAGGATAGGCTTGAACAGCGCTTGGAAGTATTTTGTGAACTAGTTGATAGTGAATATGTATGTATATATGAATGTGTAAGATATCCCGCATATGATTGTATCGGTGGCGTGCGAGCCCCAGTAACCGAAACTACGGGGAGAAAGGTATTGATCACGCAAAGGTGCCGAAGTACGAGTGACAACAAGAATAAATGGTACAAGCGCGGCGGGTGAACTGTTATTATTTTACTATAGGTTGAGGTCAGAAATTCCAGTATAACGATACTCGGAAAAATAAAGAGAGTGTGAGTAAATGGAAGATAGGAAGCTTAAATGTCGGAAAAGGGGAAAGTTAAGAAAACCCTAGTAAGTGAAACCCCCGCGAGAAATTAATGGTAAAAGTACGAGACCACTAGGATGAAAATTCAAGTAGGCATGTGAGACGAGATAGAGTGAGGTAAAAGGAAACAAGGAGAAATGTGGAGAGGTTGAGAGTTGATTTCAACAAGTAGGTCTAAGAGAATGGTGACCAGGGTAGAGGAATGCTCAGGATGGTGATGGTGTTAAGGTGAAAGATCTGTAAAAGGAAAAGCTATGTAGCTATAGTAATATGCTTAGAGGTTTAAGAAAGTAACGGGACGCTTAAGAAATACGGACGCACAGCTACAACACGAACACGTAGTTAAGAAAGAATTACGAGCAAGAGAGCTAAGCAAGTGAAAGGACGAATAAAGGATAGAAAGGTATGGAAATGTGGACAAATGAGGACCTAGACAGGAAGTAAAAGAAAAGCTTAAGATAAGAAGTTTTCGATATGTTAGACACAAAGATGGAAAAGAAGGTGAGGGATAAAGGTATAAGCGAAGACTTCATAAAGGACTATGAGCATATAAGGAACCCCTTAAAGGGGGGGGGAGGCCATATTGGGCTTACAAGGAATGACGATAAACGAAACAAGCACCAACACATGAAGTCAAAGACAAGTGTACCTGTATTGAGAGATACGAAAAGAGACTAAAGAAGAGTTGTAGTAAGAATCTAAAGGTGTGGCTTTTGCTAAGATATGGTCTTGGAGCAGTAACAGAAGAGAGATAATCTGAGAAAGACAAGGTTAATATGTCGGCCCAGTAGATTAGAAAACCCAGGACACAGGATAAGGACCCATATGAGGACGAAAAGGCTCGATTATGTGGAATGAGCATGGAGGAACGGGCAACCGTAAAGGAAACCCCCTCCTGAAGTATTACAAGACCCCATAAGGTCAGTTGAACATTCGAGGACGAATGTTCTAAAGGGGGGGAAGATGTTATGGCCCGTATCTCGTACGTTTGAAAATTTCCAAATTTGTCGTGGAAAGTTAAGGGCAAGATCATTCTCAAAATTATTTTAATGTACGAGTCGTGGTAAATATTGTTCATGATTATTATTAGTATGAAAGTATTGAGAGAGGTTAAGGACAAAAGAGAAATTCGCAAAATGACCGATAGAAATAATATGGAAGCTTGGGGGCAAAATGGTAATTTTACAAGTTCAAGAAAAATTCATGAAGGGGCCATGTTGGCCGTGCACTATATGCCCTTATTTTTAATTAATGGGGGCAAATTGTAAATCCTAAAAGTTATGGGCCAAAGCTTGTTGAAGAAGACATTAGTCTTCTTTTAATAAAGCTTAGGAAAAATCAAGAAAATTTGAGAATTCTCTAGAGAGGGGCATGTGCCCCTCACATGACTTGAAATATATATATATATATATATATATATATATATATATATATATATATATATATATATATATATATATATATATATATATATACAAGTGAGGAGTTCTTATCTCATTTCAAGAGAGTTGGAGAATGAAGAACAAAAAAAAAAAAAAAAAAAGAGGTGAGGTTCGGCCACACCATGGGAAATCTTGTTCTAAAAATTGTTTTCTTGTGGTATCTCCACTAATTCAAGGGTCCTCTACAACATGGTATAATTATTTCGGAAGATAAGTCATCCGTTTCGTCGTTCCCGTATTCGAGGCAAGTTGAGGAGTTGAAGAAGAAAGGTGAGTTTTAATCTTGTTTTATGTGTTATGAAGGGTTTATATGTGTTGTAGTATGCTAAGATGGAAGAAATTCATGATAGAAATCAAGTTGAAGTTATGGCCGTGTGTATTTTCCTTTGGTGTAAGTATGATAAACAAATTTTACTTAATGTTAATTGATTGCGGTATATGTTGTGGAGTGTGAAAATGAATGAAGTTCATGACAATATGGATGTGGGGGTATTGGCCGAAAATGGGCTGCTTTGTATGTTAGGTAATGGCCTAATTTTATTTAGTGTTGGTTGATATGGTTATGAGCGTTTTGAACATGTCGTAATGTGTTGAAATGGATGAAATGCATCGAGTTGTGTGTGTTAATGTGTTGGCCGAATGGTGGCTGCTTGTGTGAAAGAAATGGACTGATTTTATTTGGTATGAATTGGTTGTCGTATTATGAACGCCATGGTGAAAAATGAAGGTTTAATGACTTATGTCGAAGTTGTAGTGTTGTGGGCTGTTTTGAAAGATAATATGATTCCAATATGTTTTCTCATATTTATGAAGATACTGTGGTAATGTATGGAATTGTTGACATAGTTTATGAATTGGAAAGAAAGAAAAGCATTGTTGTCGTATTCATTAAGTTGGATGGTTTCGGGTAAGGTTGGGTGTTGGTTTGGACGTTTTGAATTACTTGTCGATATTGTTGTTATGATTGTTAGTATTGTTGTTGGTATGGCCGGGTCAAATTCCCGGATTGTTGTTGTTGATTTGGGGCCGAGCCGTATTCTCGGGGTTGGTACATTTACAGGGGAAATGCTGCCGAAATTTCGGCAGACAAAGTGTTACTTTAAAGAATTAACTTCTAAAGGCTCTAATCAAGTTTTGGTAAACATGACCAATTTATAGATTTTGGCGGATTTGGAACGTGAAATTGGAGTTGCTTAAGGAGCGGAAAAGGTATGTAAGGCTTCACCCTTCTTTCTATGGCATGTCTTAGATGGAATATGTTGGATGTGAGCCTCGGGAATAACTCTACCCTCCGAAATCCGCGCCTAAAGTTTCCTCTTTTTCAATCAGTAGAATTGAACTAAAAGGTGTGCAAAATGTTGGAAGAATTTCCTAAACCTCTAGAACTCGCATAAATAGGACCCGACTACCCTAAAACCCTCACAAGTAACGCCATGACATGTAATATATGTAAATTTGGTGCGCCGCCTCATTTGATCCGAGGTGGGCCCACTATTTCCCCGATTTTCCTTATTGTTCTGTTTGATCTATTTTGAAGCAGAATCCAAAGAAAACTTTTGATCCTTATCCCGTTCACCGAGTGACAAGTACTATAACTATGCTAATGAGGATACTTCTATGATGACAATGATAATGATTATGTTAAGAAAGGGAATATGCCTATGATAAGTATGACAAAGATGATTCCATGACTAAGATGATGAATATGATCTTATAATGATAACGATGTAGTCCAAGATGAGAAAATGCCTACGGTAGATGTGTTGGCAAAATGTTCTGCTATGAAAAGGAAAATATGGAAACGTTAAACTAATTCTTGATATCTCAACTCTATTACAGGTAATGACTACTCTAAAAGGTCCTATGTATATGAAACTGTACCCTATGACCCTATTTGATGTTTTCCTCATAATGACACTTTTCATTGGTAGTCTCGCCTCATAATACTCGTTCCTTCAAGGTGAGACAAAGCGACTATGGTTGTTCCATAATGTAATCGGAGGCTACCGGCCTTCCGTCACTCCGATGGACACATGACTTTCTTTGGGCTCTCATGCATGCCAATTGTTTTACTATGTTTTCCATTTTTATTGATATAAGAGTCTAAGAAAGTTAAGTATGTAACAAGAGTCAGTGGGTTCGCTCGGCTCCAGATATGGGGTCGGGTGCCCATCACATCCTAGTAAGGTCGGGGTGTGACATCTCCCTTATCGTTAATTCAAAGAAAACCATTAGTCACAATAAAATCTTTAAAAAAATAAAGCATAAAAACACATCGACCTATATGGTCGCTTTACACAACTGTCGACATCTCGACGCACTATCCATAGGACACTGTCTGCAAAAGTCTCTAACGTACACGAGATACCATAACATAAGTACTCTGACTCGGCAACACTCCAAACTGAGATGGAGCTCACCAATCCAGTTGATAGCCTAGGAATATCCTATAGCCAATGTCTTCTACTCATCTGTATACACCTACGTGACATGAAACGCAACGTCCACAAGAAGGGATGTCAGTACGAACAGTGTACTGAGTATGTAAGGCATGAATAACAACATAATAAGAAATATAGAATATAACAGGGGATAAAGATTATTTGTACATTTGATTGCCTCTGAAGGAGGATACCATACATGCAACTTTAACCTTTTTAAATCAATATGTACATAAAATCGTGGAAGACATCTGAGACATTTTAACGAATGTGCAAAGATAAAAAATCATTATGGCTATATCAACAAAACACATATATCTATAGAAATTCCACAACATGGGCCACATCGTCACCCCTAAAAATATCACAACATAGACCACAGCGTCACCCCTTGTCAACGGTGCCTTATATATATATAAACATAACATAATAGGCCATAGAGTCACCCCCTGTCAACTGTTCCTTATATATATAAACATCATATCATAGGCCACAGCGTCACCCCCTGTCAACTATGCTTTATATATATAAACATCAAATCATAGGCCACAGCGTCAACCCCTGTCAACTATGCCTTATATGTTTAAACATCACATCATAGGCCACAACGTCACCCCCTGTCAACTGTGCCTTATATATAAACATCACATCATAGGCCACAGCGTCACCACCTATTAACTGTGCCTTATATATATAAACATCACATCATAGGCCTGCGTCACCCCCTGTCAACTATGACTTATATATATAATCATCACATCATAGGCCACAGCGTCACCCACTGTCAACTGTGCCTTATATATATAAACATCACATCATAGGCCACAGCGTTACCCCCTGTCAACTGTGCCTTATATATATACATCACAACAAAGGTCACAGCGTCACCCCTTGCCAACTGTGCCTTATATATATATATATATATATATATATATATATATATATATATATATATATATATACACACATCATAACAAAGGTCACAACATCACCCCCTGTCAACTGTGCCTTATATATGTACATGAAGAATGAGAATGACTGCAGTGCATATGAAATATGAAATAGTAGAACTTGGTAATGTCACAAAATAACTTTATACACATATTATACTCATAGCATGCATGAGGGTTCAAATATAAGCTACACTTTAGCGGAGTGACGTAAGGTTGGTAATCTCCGATTTATATTATGGAACAATCATCATCACTCTATCTTACCTTTAAGGAACAATTATTATAAGGTGAGACCAACAACAACGAATAAAATCGAAAAAATCATGAAATAAGCTCAATAATCTCATAAAAACATTGATCTCATAACTTGAGACTTTTAACCATAAAATCATCATCATCATAGAAAATATTATCATCTTTGATATCATCATTATCATCGTAAAAAAAAAACATGTTCATCGTTGTTATCATAAGAGCTCACAGAATCATAAATCTCTGGTTTGGAAAATACAGGCATTTTAGAAAACAAATATGGATTATCGGAAAAGGAACCATGCCTTGGAGTCATAGACGTCTATCTTTTGAAACAAAGAAATTATGGAAGCATTTATGAAATCGTACCATAGGGATCATGCCTTTGAAAGAAAGGGACGAGCCTTAACATACCTGATTGATCTCCTACGAATTAACGCTTATTCTCCCAAACTTGCAAATCTACACTCAAGAGAAAGTATACTACCGTTAGACTTATCGTCATATGCCTATCTCAAGTCCTTAAACCAAACTCCTTTAGAATCTGCCAAAATTCGGGCAGCATCTCCCCTGTTTATATGCCTAGCCCAAAATCACAATCCTGCAAACAACAACAACAACAACAACAACAATACCAACATCAACAACAATATTATCAATACCAATATATTCCATAAAACATCTCACATGATGTTTTTCAACATACAACAACAATATACACTTCCTTTCTTCCCAATCAAAGAGCATAATCTTATCAACACACCAAGAACATTAGATGCCATCTCTATACATGTAAATCAGCCCAGCCACATGGCCACAACATGCTCAAAGCAGTCCATAAACACAACAACTACAACACGACACTTTATAACCTTTCCTCCATAACTATTTTCACTTTTACGACTTGTTAAACCTTCAAATCAACTCAACATAAGAGATAGGATGAAGAACATACCTTATACTTGAATAAATTCAGCCACACCAACTTTCTTCAAGACAAAACTTACCACAACATCAAGTAGAAGCAAGAACAATCACCTTTCATGGACGAGTTTCGTGTAATCTTGTTAAATTCTTGATTTAATGGGAAATAAAAGTTTGGGGGTTGTGTTGGGAAGTTTCTAGGACTATTGAGAATCTAAAGTGCTGACAAAATGGAGTTAATGGGGGTATTTATACCCCTCATAGTTCGATTCCACCGACCTTCTCAAGTGGGACCCGCGGAAGCCATTTGGCAGCTTGGAGTCTTTATCATAAAATGGTCATAATTCTTGATCCCGATATCGTATGAGGTCCCACGGCCTATGGTTGGAAAAGTCTTTCAATTATCTACAACTTTCCTTTTTGGTCTGTTTTCAAATTCCAAACTTATAATAGCGTTTTGTCCCCTCCAAGTCAAATCATCCGAAAACGTATCCTTAAATCATCCTTTTAGAGGGCTTATGCACATATTTTGACCAATTATGGCTAATCTGAATCAGTACCTCACAATTATATCACAACAAATCATCACTTATGCAATTGCATCTAAACCCAACTGTGCCAAGCCTTGGTATAATCCTTCTTAAGACTTTCTCAACTTCCAATGTACTACTGATATCACTTTTCATATGTCCTTTATAAAATCCTGATATGTGGGCCCCACCTTAACTTCCGGTTACGAGGGCTATTCATCAAGTAACGTGTTAACTGATTTACTCCATACGGTCTCCAAATGTCATATATATGTTATTCTTATACTCATATAATATAATCTTCATCCCTAGTCCTTGTATAACTTTACTCTCCCTTGAGCTCATACTAAACAGTCTACAGTCTTGGTAACATGAAATTTTCTGGGGTGTAACATCCTTCCCCCCTTAGAAACATTCGTCCTCGAATGTTTAAACTAGTCTTGTACTCTGTCCCTGATCCCATTCTCTGGTACATCCCCTTATCGAATCATTCTTCCCATTAGCATATCGCATTTAATCGTACCATCGCCATAACAAGTCTCCATTGGTTATTTAATCGCTCTTTCCTGCGCTTACGTTTTTCCTTCCCGAAATCTTATCGTTCATTCCCCGACTGTTAACCCGTTTAGATCTGCTCGTAGCCTTCTACTGAATTTACTAACACCATAGGTTTACAAACCTTTCTCTACTCTCGTAGTTAATCTCTTTGCTCTTGAAACTCATAAGTCGGAAAATATGCTTCTGAAGAAATCACTAACATGCCTGGATACCGAACCATGGAGCTTCTGGCCTCTTAACTGAGGTCTGAACCATTATAACCTCATGTACTCCAATAGCTCATATCTTCCTCATTTTTACCTTACTGGCCTTTAAATCTCATAACTTGCCTCTTGATACTCTCGTAACCCTCGCTCTGCAATTGTGTTAACTCTCTTACTAGTCGTAGCTCTGCTCAACGTAATCATCTCTGTATCAATGGAAAACATAAGTTCTAACTATACTTCGTTTTACCGACAACTCCTGATCTGTAGGAACTAAGTAACCCCAATTCACTAATCTAACTTATATAAAATCATTTTCATATCTCCAGCATCCAAAAGTATAACAAGAACAACCCATATCTTTATGACATTCTTTAACGCAACCTTAATATATAATCAATTCCATAACCCTTTATATAAATCATTTCTTTTGAGATAGTCGTGAAAACCTTCTCTTTATATTAAGCCACAGCAAAACTCATTTGTCGACCTTCCCTGAATCCCCCAATAGACCTTGTTCCTACAAAACCTCGAATGTAACCTATTTTATTCCTTCAGACTACTAATCATCTTCCTCATAAACCATTCTTCATGCACACGAAGACTATCTTAAAACTCCCTTGCATTCCCTTCTATTTTCTTGTCATATCCTTCCCATTTTGTGGACATTAAGTTCCCCTACTGGAATATCGTTCAATTTCTTTTCTTCCCCACGAATTATTTTTAGTCCACACTCAAAAGATACTCTTTATTTACTCTATTCATTTGCTGACTTGCCTTCGGATTTTGTTAATCTTATTCCCACAACAATTCTTACTTCGAACTATCTCTATAATCCATTCACAATACAACATCTACCACATATTATTTCAGTCCTTGTGCTCGTACCCAAGCTTACTCGCTTCCCCCCTTAAAGGCTTTACCTTATGGTGTTGTATTCCATTGCCATTCTCGATCGAAATTTCATCCCATAATAATCCTTTCGTCATCACTTTTGTTCTTTCACTTACGAATCCTTCAAGTTCCCTACTTGTCATTACCCAAAAATATTACTTTAAATCTCAAATCTTGCCTATAATTATTCCCTAGGGATACTCAAAATAATGATGTACCTAACTATCTGTCCAGCCGGAATAGTACTTTTTATTCCAATAATTAATGCCCAATGTTCACTTGTAGTGTCATCTTCATCTTATCATTCCATATCATCTTGTCCCATGCTTTCCCATTAATCAATCTGTAACAATCATAGACGTATAATCTTCGTGATCTCCTAAATCTTTTGTCTTTGTCCTTAAGTTTTTTTTTTTTTGGAGAATTTTGGCAGAGTGCCTATTATATTTATTACTATCCCAGACCTACACGCAGCCCAGAAAATACATACCTCTTACGTCACAACTCGGAATATACCTGAACCTTTATCGATCGTCCTTTTGTACTTTCCAAGTCACTTCCTCTTCCATTCATTAGCTATACATTTCAATCATACTTGCAACATTCTTACCATATCTGACTCATAATCCTTTGTACCAATACTTACCTCTTTACTGATTCCTTCAACTTATATTATCCCTGCAATCCCAATATCATCATTCAGTCCCTTTGCCAGTACCATTCTTCCACTAAAATCAAGGGTTAGTGCAAGGAATTTCACGTCCTATGACATGGCTCATATCACACGATCTAGATATGAAAGAAAGGTAACCATCCTAAATGCCAAGTAGCCTCCTGTTTATAAATGTGGCGCACAACACACGATAAACAAGACTCTACTGGATATGACTTTGCAGACAACTCTTAGGACGAACTGCTCTGATACCACTTCTGTCACGACCCAAACCGGAGGGCCCCGATTGACACCCAAGACCCTACTCAACTGATTGCCATACTATTATTCCATCCAGGAGTCACAACTCTTTGTGAACCTTTAATATACGTAATGACGCTTCCGTCCGGTAACAAAAACTTTTCAATAAAACTCTTTCGTCAAATCAGGGAGTTCTCCCTTATCGTTAATTCAAAGAAAACCTTTAGTCACAATAAAATCTTTAAAAAACTAAAGCATAAAAACACATCGACCTATATGGTCGCTTTACACAACTGTCGACATCTCGACGCACTATCCACAGAACACTATCTGTAAAAGTCTCTAACGTACACGAGATACCATAACATAAGTACTCTGACTCGGCAACACTCCGAACTGAGATGGAGCTCACCAATCTAGCTGATAGCCTGGGAACATCCTATAGCCAATGTCTTCTACACATCTGTATAAACCTGCGTGGCATGAAACGCAGCGTCTACAAGAAGGGACGTCAGTACGAACAGTGTATTGAGTATGTAAGGCATGAATAACAACACAATAAGGAATATAGAACATAACAGGGGATAAAGATGACCTGTACATTTTATTCCCTCTAAAGGCGGATACCATACATAAAACTTTATATTTTTTAAATCACTATGTACATAAAATCATGGAAGACATCTGAGACATTTCATTGAATGTGCAAAGATAAATAAATGATTATGGCTATATCAACAAAACACATATATCTATAGAAATGCCACAACATGGGCCACATCATCATCCCTAAAAACATTACAACATAGGCCACAGCGTCACCCCCTGTCAACTGTGCCTTATATATATATAAACATCAAATCATAGAACACAGAGTCACCCCCTGTCAACTGTGCCTTATATATATAAACATCACATCATAGGCCAGAGCGTCAACCCCTGTCAACTGTACCTTATATATATAAGCATCACATCATAGGCCACAACATCACCCCCTATCAACTGTGCCTTATATATATACATCACAACAAAGGCCACACCGTCACCCCCTGTCAACTGTGCCTTATATATATAAACATCACATCATAGGCCACAGCGTCACCCCCTGTCAACTGTGCCTTATATATATAAACATCACATCATAGGCCACAGCGTCACACCCTGTCAGCTGTGCCTTATATATATAAACATCAC
Source organism: Lycium barbarum (assembly GCF_019175385.1). Classification (NCBI taxonomy): domain Eukaryota; kingdom Viridiplantae; phylum Streptophyta; class Magnoliopsida; order Solanales; family Solanaceae; genus Lycium; species Lycium barbarum. The sequence continues at coordinate 83,762,080 of NC_083341.1, forward strand.
ATCATAGGCGCAAGCGTCACCCCTTGTCAACTGTGCCTTATATATATACATCACCATAAAGGCCACAGCATCACCCCTTGTCAACTGTGCCTTATATATATATGAACATCACATCATAGGCCACAGCGTCACCCCCTATCAACTATGCCTTATATATATTCATCACAACAAAGGTCACAACGTCACCCCCTGTCAATTGTGCGTTATATATATATATATATATATATATATACACACACACACATCACAACAAAGGTCACAGCGTCACCCCCTGTCAACTGTGCCTTATATGTACATGAAGAATGAGAATAAGTGCAGTGCATAAGCAAAATGAAATAGTAAAACTTGGTAATGTCACAAAATAACTTTATACACATATTATACTCATAGCATGCATGAGGGTTCAAACATAAGCTACCACTTTACCGGAGTGACGTAAGGTCGGTAATGTCTGATTTATATTATGGAATAATCATCATCGCTCTATCACACCTTGAAGGAACAATTATTATAAGGTGAAACCAACAACAATGAATAAAATCGAGAAAATCATGAAATAAGCTCAATAATCTCATAAAAGAATTGATCTCATAACTTGAGACTTTTAACCGTAAAATCATCATCATCATAGAAAATATTCTCATCTTTGACATCATCATTATCATCGTAAAAAAACATGTTCATCGTTGTTATCATAAGAGCACACAGAATTATAAATCTCTGGTTTGGAAAATACGGGAATTTTGGAAAACAATTATGGATTATCGGGAGAGAAATCATGCCTTGGAATCATAGACTTCTATCTTTTGAAAACAAAGAAATTATGGAAGCATTTATGAAATCGTTCCATAGGGATCATACCTTTGAAAGAAAGGGACGAGCCTTAACATACCTGATTGATCTCCTACGATCAACGCTTATTCTCCCGAACTTGTAAATCTACACTCAAGAGAAATTATACTATCGTTAGACTTATCGTCATATGCCTATCTCAAGTCCTTAAACCAAACTCCTTTAGAATCTGCCAAAATTCGGGTAGCATCTCCCCTGTTTATATGCCTAGTCCGAAATTACAATCCAGCAACCAACAACAACAACAACAATGCCAACATCAACACCAATATTATCAATACCAATATATTCCATAAAACATCCCACACGATGATTTTCAACATACAAACACAATATACACTTTCTTTCTTCCCAATCAAGGAGCATAATATCATCAACACCCCAAGAACATTAGATACCATCTCTATACATGTAAATCATCCCGGCCACACGGCCACAACATGCTCAAAGCAGTCCATAAATACAACAACTACAACACGAAACTTTATAACCTTTCCTCCATAACTATTTTCACTTTTAAGACTTGCTAAACCTTCAAATCAACTCAACATAAGAGATAGGATGAAAAAAATACCTTATACTTGAATAAAATCAGCCACACCAACTTTCGTCAAGACCAAACTTACCACAACATCAAGTAAAAGCAAGAACAATCACCTTTCATGGACTAATTTGGTGTAATCTTGTTAAATTCTTGATTTAATGGGCTATAAATGTTTGGGGGTTGTGTTGGGAAGTTTTTAGGACTATTGAGAATGTAAAGTGCTGAAAAAATGGAGTTAATGAGGTATTTATACCCCTCATAGGTCGATTCCACCGACCTTCTCAAGTGGGACCCGCAGAAGCCATTTGGCAGCTTGGAGTCTTTGTCATAAAATGGCCATAATTCTTGATCTCGATATCGTATGAGGGCCCATGACCTATGGTTGGAAAGATCTTTCAATTATCTACAACTTTTGGTTTTGGTATTTTTCCAAATTCCAAACCTATAATAGCGTTTTGTCCCTTCCAATTCAAATCATCCGAAAACATATCCTTAAATCATCGTTTTGGAGGGCTTATGGACATATTTGGCTTGAGGGTCCTTATTAAGACTTGCTCAACTTTCCATGTACTACTCATATAACTTTTCATATGTCCTTTATAAAACCCCGACATGTGAGCCCCACCTTAACTTACGGTTACGAGGGCTATTCATCAAGTAACGTGTTAACTGATTTACTCCATACGGTCTACAAATGTCATATATATGTTATTCTTATACTCATATTATAAAATCTTCATCCCTAGTCCTTGTATAACTTTACTCTCCCTTGAGCTCATACTAAGCCGTCTACAGTCTTGGTAACACGAATTTTTTTGAGGTGTAACAATAGCCATCTACTCCTTCTGGAAGAGTCAAAACAGGTGCTGAAGTCAACTTATCCTTCAACGCCTGAAAACTCTGCTCACAAGCATCTGTCCATTGGAACTTAGCTGATGTTTTAGTCAACTTAGTCAATGGGGCTGAAAGAAAGGAAAATCTTCTTACAAACCTTTTATAATAACCTGCCAAGCCCAAAAAACTACGTATCTTCGTTGGTGTCGTGGGTCTTGGCCAATTCTTCACAGCCTTGATCTTTTGGGCATCCACTAATGCCCTCTTCTGAAATAATGTGACCCAGAAAATCCACAGAGTTCAACCAGAACTCACACTTGAAAAACTTGGCATATAGTTCTCTTGTTTGAAGAACCACAAGCACTGCTTATAGATGATTTGCATGATCAGCCTCTGTTGGTGAATAAATCAGAATGTCATCTATAAACATAATCACGAACAAATGTACGAAGGGTCTGAATACACGATTCATCAAATCCATAAATACGGCTGAAGCATTAGTTAGCCCAAACGACATAACTCGGAACTCGTAGTGGCGGTATCTAGTCCGGAATGCTGTCGTCAGAATATCATCTTCCTTCACCCTAACCTGGTGGTATCCTGACCTCAAGTCTATCTTCAAGAAGTATTTGGCGCCTTACAACTGATCAAATAAATCATCGATCCTCGGGAGCTTATACTTATTTTTTACAGTCACTTTATTCAATTGCCTATAATCAATACACATTCGCAAAGAGCCATCCTTCTTTCTTACAAATAACACTGGTGCTCCCAACGGTGATGTACTAGGCCTGATGAAGCCCTTCTTAAGCAAATATTTTAACTGCTCATTTAATTCTTTCAACTCCGCAGGTGCCATCCTATATGGAGGAATGGATATCGGCCCAGTATCTAGCAATAAATCAATAGTGAAATCAATCTCTCTCTCTGGCGAAATACCTGGAAGTTTATCTGGAAACACTTCTGGAAACTCATCACAAGAACAGACTGAAGAGTCGGCGACTCTGCTTGCACATCTTGAACTCGAACTAGGTGAAACATATACCCTTTTTCTAATCATCTTCTTTTCCTTAAGGAAGGAAATAAACCTACCCTTCGGCGAAGCAGCATTGCCCTTCCACTCGAAGACTGGCTCGCCTGAGAACTGAAATTGAACTATCTTTGTTCTGCAATCAACATTAGCATAACAAGAAGCCAGCCAATCCATCCCCATAATAACATCAAAATCAATCATATCTAACTTAATCAGGTCCGCTAAGGTATGACGATTACAAACTATAACAACACAACCCCTGTATACTCACCTGGCAATAACCGGGTCCCCAACTGGGTAGAAACCTCAAACAGTCTAATCGAATCAGGCTTTATCCCAAACTTGCTAGCAACAAATGGTGTAACATATGATAAGGTGGAACCTGGATCAATCAGTGCGTAAACATCATGGGAGGAAACTGATAATATACCTGTAACAACATCAGGAAACGTCTCACGATCCTCCCTACCGGCCAACGCATACACGAGGTGCTGAGGACCGCTCGAATTGGATACTCCACTCCTCCCTCTACCTCGCCTTGCTGGTGTCTGAAAAACCTGCCTTGAAGGGCGCACTGCAAAAAAAAATCCAGCTACTGACCATGTAGGTTAAACCATACCTGTACCAACCGTCATCGGGCACTCCCTCCATCCTGTGGCCTGACTGACCACAAGCATAGCAACCATCTAACCCCAATCGACACAGCCGAGCGCGTATCCTACCACACTGAGCACACCGCGGCAAGGGTGGACTTGCCTGGCCTGACTCTGGTCAGTACGGAGAGCCTGATGCCTTGGAACTCTGGCCCACTCCAGAATAAGAAGATCGATCAAACCTCAGACCTGAATTCAGCGGAGATGCACTCCCTGGTGAATGGAATGGATATCTGGGATACTGCGGTCTCTGTCCTCCCCTAGACTCACCCCCAATATCTAAAGATCAGGCCCTCTTGCCATGGCTCCGGTCACGGTCTGCCCTTTGCTGACGCTTGCAGTCCTCCAAATTTTGTGCATATGCCTGTATACAGGAGATATCTATTCCCGGCTGTAATGCAGCAGTCGTACAAGCATCTATCAAATGCAGCCCTAGACCAGCCACAAAATGATGAACTCTATCCTCCATCTCAGCCACCATGGCTGGGGCATATCTAGCCATAGAATCAAAATGTACACAGTACTCCTGGACGCTCATACTGCCCTACTCAATATGCAAAAACCTGTCTGCTCGGGCTCGTCGGACCTCTGGTGGTAAATAATGGCGAATAAAAGCATCTGAAAACTCTCGCCAAATCGCTGGAGGGGCATTTTCTCCCCTAGATAGCTCCCAAGTCTGATACCACTATACTGTAATATCACAAAGCCTATACGAAGCTAGCTCCACAGACTCAACCTTGTCCGCATGCATAACCCTCAAGGTCCTCTGCATACCATCAATGAAATCCTGGGGGCTCATATTTTTCTTTATCACTGAGAACTTTGGAGGACCTAACCTAAGGAAGGCTTTAACCGTCGAACTACCGGCCCTGTCTGCCTGGTCAACACCAACTCCCTACCGTTGAGAATGGGTGGCTACTAACATGGTTAATAACTGCACAGCATCCCGCACGTCCTGGCCCGATACATCCGGCTGAGGAACTAGGGCAGGTGCTGGAGGCGGGATATGTGATGTCTCAGACGGCCCCTCACTCTGAATCTCATCCTAAGCCCTCGTGGCCTGCCAAGTATGGATAGTGGCCTCACCGGCCACTCTCTTACCCTTCTGGGTAGCCGTAACTTTCTTGCGGGGCATTGCTGAAATCAAAACAATTCATCAGAAAGCGGACACTTAACACGGGGCTCTATCGCACAATCTAAGAAGGAGAAAGAATGACAATTTCCTAATTGTCCTGTAGCCTCATGTTTATAAGTGTGGTGCACAACACGCCCATAAACAAGACTCTACTAGACACAGTCTGTAGACAACCCTAGGACGGAACTGCTCTGATACCACTTCTGTCACGACCCAAACCGATGAGTCGTGACGAGTGTCTGACCTCTAGTGACCAAACAGCCCTATACTCCTATCTGAATCTTACTGAACATCAAGGGCCCATAAATGACTTAAATGGATCTCATAAATAGGCAACATCATGAACTCTGAACAGTTTGTATATACATAAACATGCTGAAATAACAGTGCAAGCCAGCTAGGCTACCACGTATACTGTACACAAAAGAATAAAAGCCGATAAGACTACATCATCTGCTTAATACATACAACTGTCTACAGACCTCTACTGGAATAAAAGTTGTAGAAGGACGAGACAGGGCCCAGTCATACCCATCTATATACATCTCAAAAATATGGCATACCAAAATAGACTGCAACTCCGGATCAAATGGAGTGCACTGATCGTTGTTGGATAAAAGTCCTACTAAGCTGGACCACCCGCCTGTCTACCTGTACCTGTGGGCACGAACGCAGACCCCCGAGCAACGAAAAGTCAGTACGGATAATGTACTGAGTATGTAAGGCATAAGAACAACATATATATAAGAATCATGAATAAGATCTAAACTCATAGGCTGAAATGACTATCTGCATGCACTTGTATAAACTAGTATCTGCATGTATCTTCATAAATCTGTATAACTGACAATGCTTCTGTGGCCGCCTAATCTGCATGCTCATGACTATCAATGTAGTTCATACGTACATATGTGCGTGTATAATGCCTGCCAAGCCTCTATGGCATCCCATCATATCATATCGGCCTCTCTGCAGCCATCATGATATACATTGTTGCAGTACATGCAGCTCGTTCCTTATCATCAAAGTGCACCAGCTGATTAGGTGGTATTGCGTATATATATATAACGTCTATCCCTCTTCTCGTACCCCACATATATCTAATATTCGCGTATGTAACGCCTTCTGGACACGGGTCAATGTACATAGATATATAATGAATGTAATACATGAATAAACTGTATACATAGAACTAGATACATAAAACTGAACCCATTAATAGAAGGAATTATCATAAACGGGGTACATGAACATCAAAGACTGAAGTACTCCTAATGCTTCTAAGAGTGGAGTAATGTGAAAGCTCGCTTACTTGCTTGTTGGCTCATATCATAGGATCATGCCAAAGGAAGGAAAATATTTCCTTAACATACCTTGAAGTATATCCAATCATCCAACTTCAAATCCTTGAGCCCGTAAGTCTACAATCAAGATAACGTAGGCCTTAATTAGACTATTTCCCTCGCCTTCTGATCATTTTGAATACAAATAGAGCTTAACAAATTATGGGCAACATTTCCCTTATAAGCTCAACAACCCTTCAACTTCCCATTCATCCAACATCAACCAAAACAACAATAGCAACACTTATATATATATATATATATATATATATATATATATATATATATATATATATATATATATATATATATATATATATATATATACTCAAATCTATTCCCAATCATCTCTTAAAATAGCCCCAAACTAATACTTTAACCTTCATCAACTTACTACTTCCACAAATACCCTCTCTTTGCTTAAAACCACTAAAATTCTTGATAAATAACTTAACACAAGGGTAGAAATAATTTGCATACCTTGAGGGGTCTAGGATTCCAAGAATCACTTGAACTCCAACTTTCTAAGCTTCACAGCCTTGAAGAAACCCTAGAAATAACCTTTGAAACCCTAGAAACGATCTTCTTCTTCACAAGCACGGGTTCACGGGGCTCGGGTCTTACCAAATCTCCACTAATATGATATAAAATGTTAGGAGCAAATATACTAGGGTTTTCTCTAATTTGGAATGGAGGAAAATGAGAAATAAATTCGTGTGTCATGTATTTATACTTGGAAATAAAAAAGCTACAGCAGTGCGGTGTGACGAGCGGGTCGACTACCCATCGATGTGTCGACCCGTTCGTCGACGTGGTCCGTCGGCCTGCGCCTGCAGATTCAGTGCTGCAGAAGCCCATCGACGATGCATAACGACGGCCCGTCGACATGTCAACGGCCCCGTCGATGATGACTGGTGTCTGCAGACTTCTCCGGTTCAGTTCAGATCGTGTCAAATCGAATCGATCAACTTCTAATCCTGTAAATTGCCAAGAACACCTGCTGGTACCTGTATACATGGGGTAAGACACTTTCTACCTCTAAACTCGGGCTCGGGTCTCTATTCCAAAGGCATACCTGACTAGGAAACCATAGGTTCTCCTATGACGAAACGAGAAGTGTGACAGAGACATGTTTGACATCTCTACATATTTCAGTTTACACATGATATATATATACGTATATATTTTTCTTTAGGCTGGCCACTTGGTCAGTGAGACATTTTATTTAGCCTGGCCTATGGGTCAGTGAAATAGATATGTCTGGCCTTTGGGTCAGTAAGATAGATATGCCTAGCCCACGAGTCGGTGAGACAGATTGCCTGGCCGACGGGTCAGTGAGACATATTGCCTGGCTACGTGGCCAGTGAGATTTTACAGTTGCTTGGCCACTTGGTCTGTGAGATATATAATAGTATTGTATTGCATTTCATATGAGACAGGTCAAGTGAGATATTCCGGGCATCCTTTGGTCTCCAGATTGTATTGTTTTTAGTTCAGTTTCAGTTGTCGTTTGCCTTACATACTCGGTACATTATTTCGTACTGACGTCCCTTTTGCCGGGGGAGGGGGGGCGTTGTATTCATGCCTACAGGTACAGATCAACAGAGTGATAGACCTCCCCAGTAGGCAGGATCTGATATCAGTTGATTAGTGAGCTCCCTTTTTGTTCAGAGTTGCCAGGTCTTTGGAGTCTCTCCCTTTGATTACAGATTGTATAGTACAATCACACATTCCCTAGAGGCTTGTAGACGAGTCTTGTATATGGAATGGTTGTGTGATAGCCTTTTCGGTTTGTATATGTCTGTTTGAAAACTGTTGGCTTGTACGATTATAGCAGGCTCGTCGTCTTGCTCAGTTGTGTATATGTATTTTGGGTGTGTGTACCCAGTTCGCATGAGATAGTCAGTGTTTATATATATATATATATATATATCCAAATTGCGGCCTCGCTAGCTTGTTGGTATTGTCTGTGTATAGGTGGGCCTTATCGGTTTAAGCTGGGGGTTACTCCCCCAGAGTTTCAGATTTAGAGTGCTTCGCTCGAGCCTAGTTGGGCTCGAGTGCCGATCAAGCCACTCCATATTTGGGCGTGACAATATCTTTCTTGAATAAGTTGTTAATCATAAACCTTGATATGTTGATGGATTAAGCTTGATTAAGTATGGTTAGGTGTTCAGAAGGTAATAGGGAATTGGCACCAAGAGGTGCAATGGCTCCTTCAAAGGATTTGTAACAGTCGACCTATAGCTTGCATTATGAGCTTTTTCTTTGCTGCTGTTGTCTACCAGATATAGGTGGAACGTAATGATAGAAGATTCAATACCAAGTCCACTACAAGCTCGCAAAGAATCAGGAGCATAGCAATTCAGCTGCATATTGAAGGGCAGCAACACACTAAATGGAAGAGTCATCTTGACCAGTTGATAGCCTACCCCATATAGACACTAGTAGGTATAGCGTAAGTGACTGAATGTATGTAAAGGTTACTTGTAATAGGTAGATTGAGATCTAGCTCAGAGTCCCAAATGAGTTAGCTAGTTTGTAAAGAATACATTTTTTGGTTGAATGATGTTCTTCTTGATTCTAATTTCGTGATTTTAATGTGCCTAGACTTTCTTTATCTCGAGGCTAAGAGGAAAGGGAATTCTAAGGAGTGATTGTTGGTGATATTGTTGTTCGGCCTTCCAGGTAGGTTACGGTTTACCCCTGTAGTGAGACTTCGACTAGCGAAGCGTATATTTAGATGATATTGTCAGAGATTTCATGTAAACCTTCGGGTATGAAGTTGGGTTGGATGTTGCCTCAGGGTTTGGTATTGCTTGTGACTTGTTTGACCGGGCTAGTCGCCTGTAGACTCCATAGGACCCTGTTTGGTACGTTGTGTACAAATCGGTGGATTGTTTGTGAAATGGGAGTAAATCAGAAGGATGAAATTACTTGATATTGATATTGATACTTAGTGTATGCCTCGTTATTGGTATAGTCATTTTGGGATAGTTGGCTCTTATCGTTATGAAAATTGGAGATTCATTATGATTACTGTGTGGATCACTTGTTGATGATATTGGTGCCCTATGTGTGGCACAACTTGAACTTGATATTATTCATTGTTTGTACTTGCATCGTTCCATATTCATTTAATATCATCTTATTATGTTGTGTGACTGGCACTATTGATGGAAACGAGAAGGAACATCGATGATTATGGAACATGGTAAGTCACCTCTGAGCTGTGTGCAGAGGGGCTGATATGGAACACCGATATTGCGATACTTTTAGCTAATTGGGTCCTCTGAGATGTGTGCGGAGTGACGATGCTTGGACTTTGCGGGTCGCCTATGGGTTGTGCTTCCGAGGCGTGAAGGTATTCAGCTGTCGGGGTACAAGAGTACAAGCATTGCATTGCATTGCATTCACATCTCATATTGGATTGCTCAATTATGCTTCGTGGTTCCTTATGATTTGGATACTGTGTTGGTCATATTCTTGGACTGTATTTGATATAGGTTGCGTGTTGATTTGTCTTGATGGGGCTTGGTTTTCGGTATGCTTGGATATTTGTTTCACTTGGGGCTAGTTGTGACATTAAGGCTTGATTATATGAGTCGATTTCTTGGAAGCATGGCTTGTACTCTATGGGTTGCTTGTTTTCTCTTACCTTATTGTCTTTATATATGTCAACTAGTCTTAGTCGGCCTATGATACCTACCAGTACTATTGTTTGTATTGACCTGCACTTGCTGCATTCTTTTATGAATGCAGAATTCCAGGTGGGATTGACCTCTATTTCTCGTGGGTGATAGTCCTTCCGAGAGTTGCTGTTAAAGTCTACAGGGTGAGCACGTGGACGTCCGCCGCCTTGAAGATTATTCTTTTATTTATGTCTTATTTGCTATTCCGAGACATATTCATAGTTTTGATGTATTATTGATAATTCCAGACTTATAGATTCTAGTTAGATGCTCTTGTATTGTTAGACCAGACACTGGGTGTATTTTCCTTACTTTCGCATATTTCTATATCATTATCGTCAGACTCACGTGATTTTGTCTCTTCCACTTGTTTACTTATTTATACATGTGTTTGCTATTGTTGGGTTGAGGGTTCGCCTACCGAGGTGGGAAAGGCAGGTACCCGCGCGACTAAGCTAGACTGGGTTGTGACTAGCATTAGCATTTCTCTGACAAGTCCTCGGTTGTTCCTGCCGTGGCTTTCAGTCGTGCCCTGCCCAAGGGAACTCCGAGTTTCATATGGCTCAAAATGGCATCTGGGTTTTTGATATTTGTATCGATTCCTTGCTCCGACCTTTTCAAGGAATAGTCCTTCACTTCTATCGGAGCCGCCATCCTCAGGTCATCTTCGATGCGTATCTCGGCCGTAAATCTAAGGTTTATCTCGTTTCATGTTTTGGCCGGAAACTCTCTCAAGCTCTCCTTTAGCTTTCATGATGCATCCGACTGCTCGGATTTAGACCATCCGTGAATGCAGCCGCAGCCCAGTCCTCCGGTATAGTGGGTGACATCATTCTTTCCCGATGGAATCTCTCGATACACCTCCTTAACAATTCTCCCTCTCGCTGCTCTATGGTGAAGACATCTTCTCTGTGTGTCTCGACCCTTCTAGATCTTGCGTGAGCATTAACAAAGGCAACTGCAAGAGTAGCAAAACAGTCAATCGAATTTTCAGGTACATGAGTGTACCAAGAAAGTGCTCCCTTTATGAGCATTTGATTAAATTTCTTCAGCATGACTAATTTGATTTCATGCTGCTTTAAGTCGTGCCTAGTGATTGCTTCTTTAAAAGTTGTCACTTGTTCCTCCGGATCCGTGGTCCCGTCATATTTTGGTATGTCGGGCATTTTCAATTTTCTCGGGATAGGTACGGGGGCCACGCTCTCTGGATAGGGAAGTATTCCGTAATTCCTGGTTGTTGTGCCTTTCACCACGGTGGAGCCCCTGGCATCTGGATCACGCGCTCATTCATTTCCTTTTCGATTCTAAGGAGCCCCTCCGTAAATGCATCCGATGGTTCATGTTTATAGATGTGGTGCACAACACACCGATAAACAAGACTCTACTAGACACGGCCTGTAGACATTCCGAGGACAAACTGCTTTGATACCACTTCTGTCACGACCCAACCCCGTGGGCCGTGACTGGTGCCCGAGCTGGGCACCCGTACTTACCTGTTTACCAACCAACATAGTCATATCTCATTCTTGTTTAACATATAACAATTAACACAGATTTTTTCTTTTTCCGAAACAGTCGCATATATCATACACATCATACCAAAGCATAAATACATACAAGCCGTTGAGGCTGTCGGAGCAAACCGCATACGTAACCGGGCAACAGCGACCCACGACCCACATATATGTCTACAGGCCTCTAACAGACATAACATAATCATATGACGGGACAAGGCCCCGCCGTACCCCTGAATATACACATACATGTACATGGCAGAAAGGTATGTACCAAAAGATGGGCTCCGGAACAAGGGAACACTCCAGAATAGTAGAACAGGTAACCTAGACCGCTGGATCTCTTACACGAGCGTCTGTACCTGCGGGCATGAAACGCAGCCCCCCGAAGAAAGGGGGTCAGTACGGAATATGTACTGAGTATGCAAGGCATAAAATACGGAAAATAGAAACGTAACCGGAACAACGGTGCAAGAAAGTAAGTGCAATAGTCAGAATACCAAGATACTTATTTTCCGTACGTACATCATACTTACCGGTGCCATAGGTTGGAAAAGTACCAAAAACGAATAAATCATCTAGAGTGCCGCAGTGATTACTTCCCAAACACAGATCCTACGTGCTGGCGTCATATGTCTCCATATACATATTCGTATAACCAATCCATATATATACATATCATATACTGCCGTGGAGCGTACGGCCCGATCCATACATACATACCATATTGCCGTGGAACGTACGGCCCGGTCCATAATATAGAGTACACTGCCGAGGTACGTTCGGCCCGATCCGTAATATAACATATACCGCCGTGGAACGTACGGCCCGATCCATATAAACATATACTGCCGTGGAACGTACGGCCCGATCCATAATACCACATACACTGCCGAGGACGTTCGGCCCGGTCCATAAATAATATAACATATTGCTGCGGAACGTGCAGCCCGGTCCATACATATCATATACATACCGTCATATCATCTCATATCATACCTTATCATATCATATCATATCTTCAAACGTGCTATCATACTTACAGACTCCTTTTAGAACATTTTCCATGAAGGTTAGGGACATTAAGACTTACCGAATTCTTTTAGAAACACAATTCTCTTACTTAAATCAAATACTTATCCGAATACTCGTACCAGACCATTTATGTCAGATTACACACCCATATCAGAATATTCATATTAGAACATTTATAACAAGATACTTACATCAAATACTCATATTGAAATACTCGTATCAAAATGCTCATATTAGGATAATTATATCAAACTGGGAAACACTTATATCAAATCACTTATCGGATTGTTTATATCGATATAGTCAAATCAGTCTCTCGGAGAGTGCATACAAATCAGAACAAACCCGGAACGGTAGCCAAAGGTTTTCCTTAACTATTGTACGGAAATGAACCAAATAGGGCAACACAATTAGGTCTTGGGGACTGTGGGCCAACCCCGGGTCAAGTCGAGGTGGCGGACATGAATCACGGACATTTGGGGTCCATGGAAGTTTCGAAGCGATTCGATTACATTTACAAAAGTTTCGGACATTTGATCCCTTTTCAACAAAATATGAGTTTTATAGTTCAATTCAATTGAATGAATAGTACTTGATTTCAAATTCGGATTCCCATGAACAGGATTGCCCCCGGGGCTCAAATATCGACTTGGTATACCTAAGTCATGCCAAAAGAAGGAATGGGGTAGCCTTACATACCTTTCGCGCTTCTTACGCTTGCCCAATCTCAAATCCCATTTCCTTCAAAATCTACAATTGGTCATAATTACCAAATATTAATTATAAGCCCTTAGGAATTGAATCTTAAGTTAACACCTTTCTACAGAAATTTGGGCAGCATCTCCCCTGTTTCTATGCCTAGCCCGAATTTTAAATTCAGCAGCCAACAACACAACAACAATACCAACATCAATAATATCCTTTCCATATCGACATATTCCATAAAACAGCCCACATGCTGTTTTCCAACTTTCCACAACTAATTAACTCAGTATACAATTATTTAATCGTGTCTTCTTCGTAAATAAACTAGTATTAACACAAATAAGAAGAGATTCATACCTTTATCCTTTTAATATTGTTGTATCTTCACCTTTTCGCTAATTGTTTGGCCACCACACGCCTGCCATATGATTCTGCAGTGAAAACTATACGCTATGCGGACTGCAATTGGGAAATTATACCTGGTTTGGGCTAAAATTTGGTGGTAGGAAGTTGGGGAATTTTCTGGGATTTTCGGGGGGGTTTTTTGTGGGTTTGGCTGAAAATGAGGGGGTCTCCCCCTCTTTATGATCGTTTTGGAAGCTGCCAGAAGCAGCTGGAAAAGTGTTCAGCGCGTTCGCGCTGCCTTCTGGCGCGTTCGCGCTGGCACTGTTTTTCTGCCTGGACCTTCGTGTCACGACCCAACCCCGTGGGCCGCGACCAGTGCCCTAGCTGGGCACCTATACGTACCCGATACCCAAATTAGCATATTAACAAAATAATATAATAATAATATTAGTGGACGCTACAGAATTTAGCATAAAAAGCAGACTTGGCACACATAGGCCGATAAGGCCATCATAGAACAAAGTATCCCAAACATATGTACAGAACCCACACACATATATCCACAGACCTCTACAGAACATAGCATAATCATAAGACGGGACAGGGCCCCGTCATACCCAGAACAATGTACATATCCAGATAGCAGTGACAGACTGTACCAAAAGATGGGCTCTGAAGAAGAGAGCGCCCCAAAATAGCAGAAATGGGATCCTAAACGTGTGGATCAGCGAACCTGTCGTCTGTACCTGCGCGGCATGAAAACGCAGCCCCCGAAGAAAGGGGTTCAGTACGAAATATGTACTGAATATGTAAAGCGGAATCACATAAGTCAAATCATAACGGTTACAGAAAATGAGTACAAAATCCAGAGTGTCAAATGCATATTTCCAAAACAGACAGAATGTGTACAGAAACATATGTCATATCATATCCGGTCCCTGCCACGGGACTCAGCAGACAGAACGTGGCCACCCTCCCGACGCTGGTGCCACAATACAGAGGAATCAGAAAAAGGGGCGTGACCCCGTATCATAAAATGTCATATCAAAATGGCCATAACAGATCAGATCAGAATAGGCGGATATGGCACATCATACTCCACAGACCCATGTACGCATATACCTGCCCCCTCACATCGGGACGCGGCGAACAATGCAGAGAATCACGCTTGACAACATATCCTGGCCCGGGCTCAGTGTGGGAAACATTGGGACATCCACGAATGGAGTAGTGAGAAACTAATGCAATTTTAAAATATCATAAATGTTTTCAAAGACTCGATGAAGCGTATCAAAGCCAAACAGATCCAATGGAGTCGGACGGGATCATAATAAATGCATTTCGGATATCATAATAAATTACAGAAGTATAACTTTCCGAAGTCATTCTGGGTGTCAAAATAATTTATAAGATTTAATAGAATATTTAAAACAATGTTCGTTAGGCGATTTGTAGGGTAATCAAAACATTTCTTTCAAAAATTGCTTAAAAAGAAAGCTTTAATACATTAAGGGCAAAACCGGGAATAGTGGGCCCGCCTCGGGACAAATAAGGCGACGGGCTCAAACTGTGCCCTCTAAGCTTATAGTATCACTTAAAAAGGTTCTACAAACATTCTATGACTTTCCAAGTAATTTGGAGCAAAGTTGTATAATTTTCCGGAAAAGCATACTAAAGTGGTTCAATTCCACTGAAGGAAAAACTGAGATTTTCTCTTGCGGATTCCGAGGGCCAAGAGGTCCTTCGAGGCCCGGATCCGACCCTAACACACTAAGGCCATGCCAAGGGAAGAATTGAGGTTGCTTTACATACCTTTCACGCTCCTTACGCCTTTCCAAACTCACTTCCCGTTTCGTCGAAAAACTGCAATTGGTCAAGTTTACCAATTGTAAGCTATGAATACCAAAGTTTCAACTTAATGCATATTTGGCTACCGAAATTTCGGCAGCACTTCCCCTATACATATGGCACCCCGAGAATTCAACTCGGCTAGAAATCATCAACAACAACCCAAACGACAACATCAATATCAACAACGAACATTAAAAACATAAATATCCTTCAACTAGTCATCTTTCTAACAAGTTGACATAATCTTCATTTCAACCCAACTTTCAACTAATATCAATAATTTCACATTCATCAACAATCAAGATCATCACCATATAGTTCTAGAAACATTTCATATCGTTTTCCTCAAGTTATACACTCGATATACATAATATACAACCTTCCGTCAAAGTCATATCTTATGCAAAACATCAAATCTTTGGCATACAACTTCATAACATGTTTCCAACTTCCAAATTCATCAATGATCATCACAATTAACAGCCAAACAACTTCATTTCCTTACTGTCGGCCAATCATACTAAAACGACATAAGTTTCTACATTCCAATTCAATACAAACTTATATCATTTTAACTTCATTTACATTACAAACATCACAATAACACACTAACACACTAAACAACTTAATTCATTTTTATTCCAAATCCAACATACCACACGGCCAAGAACCCTCTTTGTCAACTTCAACTAAATCATTCAACTTTCAATCCCAATATGCATTTCATCACAATCACAATTAGAATATAACATGAATTCAACACATTGTGGGTATACCACCTATATATACACACGGCTACACCTCATATTCCAAACCCACTTTGCAAACTTCCATTTTTCCATACAATCAACACATTTCTATATACCACAACACAATCAAAACTTCATAACACAATAAAAAGGTAGAAATTCTTACCTTTTCTTCAAGTCTTCTTCACTTGGAGATATGATCACTTTGGTGATTCTAATGCTTCCCACTCCAAAACAACTATACCAAGTTACAAAGGAACCTTGACTTAGTAGGAAATCAACAAGAAATAAATTTTTAGAACAATATTTTTGGTAGCTAATTTTTCCTCCCAAACCCGAGAGCACCCCTTTCTCTTGCTCTTGTTCTTGATTTCTATCCTTGTCTATTTTTCTTGAACCTTCTTAAGGGATAAGGACCAATATATAATATAATACCTTATGTTAATTAATCACATGGAAACTTAATACAAATTGTGGGCTTGGGCCACACCATGACCGGCCACTCCAATGCATTGGGCCTTAAATTCCATTCCATTATTTTGGGCCCAATGACTTATAGTCCACGTTTTGTAATTCCCGAAACTAATTTCCAAAATTTCAAAATTGCCCTTAGCCTTGTCCCACACTTCCATGACTCTATTCTTTCATGCATAACTCCTATGTTCAACAAAATATCAAATTTGACCTTATATCTCAAGAATCCAATATAATTCAAGTTTTTCCAAACGTGTGAAAACACGGGATATAACATCCTCCCCCCCTTTAGAACATTCGCCCTCGAATGTAAAATTAATCTTATAGGGTTGGAAAATACTCTGGGGGAGTTCATGTTTGCAAACAACACATGTGACATACGATTGGTATTGAAATGAAATTAAGCAGGGATTCAAGATTACCTGCGGGCATAGGGAACAATTGAGGATATTTCTTTTTCATTTCCTCTTCGGCCTCCCATGTCATTTCCTCCCTATTATCGTTCCGCCACAGTACCTTAACGGAGGCTACATCTTTATTCCGGAGCCTCCTTACCTGACGATCCAAAATAGATACGGGCTGCTCCTCGTACGATAGTTGCTCCGTCACCTGAATATCATCCGCAGGGAATATTCTGGAAGTGTCACCAATGCATTTGCGGAGCATAGAGACATGGAATACCGGATGTACCGCTTCCAAATCAGATGGCAAATCTAACTCATAGGCGATATTTCCAACCTTCTGAACAATCTGATAAGGCCCAATATAACGCGGACTGAGCATACCCTTTCTGCCGAACCGCATCACGCCTTTCATAGGCGATACCTTCAGAAATACCCAATCGCCTACCTGAAACTCCAACGGTCGACGCCGTTTATCCGCGTATGACTTTTGTCGACTCTGGGCTGCCAACAGTCGCTCTCGAATAAGTTTTACCTTGTCCACGGCCTGCTGGACCATATCTGGGCCAATCAACTCTGACTCGCCAATATCAAACCAGCTGATCGGTGATCTGCATTTCCTGCCATATAATGCCTCGTACGGAGCCATCTGGATGCTGGAATGGTAACTATTATTATATGTGAACTCAAGCAATGGCAAGTGATCATCCCAGCTGCCTCTGAAATCAATAACGCAGGCCCGCAACATATCCTCCAGCGTCTGTATAGTGCGTTCGGCCTGTCCGTCGCTCTGAGGATGAAAGGCTGTGCTCAGACTCACCTGAGTCCCTAGACCCTCCTGAAAAGACCTCCAGAAATACGCCGTAAACTGGGCGCCTCTGTCAGAAATAATAGATAGAGGAACTCCGTGAAGCTTCACAATCTCCTTAATATAGAGCCTGGCATAATCCTCGGCGGAATAAGTAGTCCTGACGGGAAGAAAGTGGGCTGATTTCGTCAGCCTATCCACAACGACCCAGATGGAATCATACTTCCGTGGAGTGCGAGGCAAACCTGTAATGAAGTCCATATTAATAACCTCCCACTTCCAAGTCGGGATTTCCATCTCCTGCAGCAGTCCACCCGGCTTCTGATGCTCAATCTTGACCTGCTGACAATTAGGGCACTGGGCGACGAACTCTGCAATATCCCGCTTCATACCGTCCCACCAGTATAAGCATCGGAGATCATGATACATCTTTGTAGACCCAGGATCGACCGAATAGCGAGCATAATGTGCCTCGCTCATAACCTGCTGCCGAAGGCCTGCAATATCAGGTACACACAACCTGCCTCTGTATAACAAAGTGTCGTCCGGTGAAAACTCGAACGGAGCCCTCTCCTTATCATAGGCTGTGTCCCTGTACCTAGCTAAGACAGGATCTTCGTATTGACGCCTTTTAATATCGTTCCTGATGGATGACTCAGAAACCCCTCGAACAGAAATCTGGGTATCTCCAGAATCGGCCAGGCGAACCCCGAGACTAGCCAACTGCTGAATATCACGGGCTATCTCTCTCCTGTCTGGCTGTAGATCGGCCAAACTGCCCATAGACTTCCGACTGAGCGCATCTGCAACAACATTAGCCTTACCCGGATGATACAGAATATCTACATCATAATCTTTCAGAAGCTCCAGCCACCTCCGCTGCCGCAAATTAAGCTCTCTCTGTCTGAAAATATACTGGAGACTCTTATGATCAGTATAGATATCCACATGAACGCCATATAAATAGTGTCTCCATATCTTCAAAGCATGAATCACCGCTGCGAGCTCCAGATCGTGGGTAGGATAATTCTTCTCATGCTTTTTGAGCTGCCGGGAAGCATACGCTATAACTCTGCCGTGCTGCATCAATACACAGCCTAACCCCATGCCAGAAGCGTCACAATAAATAACAAACCCATCCGGTCCCTCTGGAAGAGTCAGAACTGGGGCTGAAGTCAGCTTCTCCTTCAGCAACTGGAAGCTCCGTTCACAAGCATCAGACCACTGGAACTTAGCTCCCTTCTGAGTCAGCCTTGTCAAAGGCGCTGAAATCGAAGCAAACTTCTCCACAAACCTCCTGTAATAACCTGCTAGCCCCAGGAAACTGCGTACCTCTGTGGGCGTCGTAGGTCTGGGCCAATTCTTCACAGCCTCAATCTTCTGTGTGTCCACCCGGACACCATCAGCTTCAATAATATGCCCCAAGAAAGCAACTGAAGACAGCCAGAATTCACACTTAGAAAATTTGCATATAACTTCTGATGTCGGAGTACCCCTAACACCAATCTCAGATGATCTGCATGCTCTGCCTCAGACCGAGAATAAACCAGGATATCATCAATGAAAACAATTACAAACATATCCAAGAATGGCTTGAATACCCGGTTCATCAAATCCATGAATACTGTGGGGGCATTAGTAAGCCCAAAAGACATAACCCTGAATTCATAATGCCCATATCGGGTCCGGAAAGCTGTCTTAGGGATATCGGCCTCTCGTACTCGTACCTGGTGGTAGCCGGATCGAAGATCTATCTTCGAAAAACACTTAGCGCCCTGCAGCTGATCAATCCTGGGGAGGGGGTATTTATTCTTTATAGTTACCTTATTCAGTTGCCGATAATCGATACACATACGCAACGACCCATCTTTCTTACGCACAAATAGTACCGGAGCTCCCCAAGGCGAAGTACTGGGTCTGATGAAGCCCTTATCCAACAAATCTTTCAGCTGCTCCTTCAACTCCTTTAACTCTGCAGGCGCCATTCTGTACGGAGGAATAGAGATAGGCTGAGTCTCTGGGAGTAAGTCAATAGAGAAGTCTATCTCCCGCTCTGGAGGAAGACCTGGAAGCTCGTCGGGGAAAACATCTGGAAACTCATTAACCACGGGGACTGACTGAAGTGTCGGCATCTCTGCTCCCAAGTCTTGCACCCGTACCAGATGATAGATATAACCCTTTCTGATCATTTTCTTCGCCTTAAGGTACGAAATAAACTTACCCTTCGGCGATGCTGTATTACCAGCCCATTCTATAACTGGCTCCCCGGGAAACTGGAAGCGAACCACCTTATTCTGGCAGTCAACATCAGCGTAACAGGAAGCTAGCCAATCCATACCCATAATAACATCAAATTCAGTCATATCTAACTCTACCAGATCTGCCTTAGTATCTCGGCTACATACAATCACAGAACAGTCTTTATAAACCTGTTTCGCTACAATAAAGTCCCCTATCGGTGTGGCTACCTTAAATGGCTCTATAGGTTCAGACATAATACCAATTCTACCAGCAACAAGGGGTGAAATATATGATAAAGTCGAACCTGGATCAATTAGTGCATACACAGACCGAGAGAAGACCAATAAAGTACCTGTAACGACATTAGGAGATGCCTCCTGATCCTGGGGCTGGCCAAAGCATAAATGCAGTTCGAAGGACCGCTAATACCAGAAGCTCCACCACGGCCTCTGCCGCGACCCGCTGGTGCTGGAAAACCCTGCCCCGTAGGGCGCATAGCCACTGACGAAGTTGAAGACCCAGCGGCTAATCCGGTAGGCTGCGCTGCACCACCCGAACTACCCTTATACGGGCAATCTCTCACAGAATGGCCCTGACGACCACAAGAAAAGCATGCACCGGTGGCCCTGTAGCACTCTCCCGGATGATATCTGCCACAAAGAGAACACTGAACCCTGGGTGGCCTCATCTGACCAGAACCCCTATCTGTCCGCGAACCTGAAGCCCTGGAGCTCTGGCCCGCTCCTGAATACCCTGGGCTATCGAACCTGCGACCTGTAGGCTGGGGAGGCGCGCTCTGCGCCGGCTGAGATGAAAATCTGCTAGGTTGCTGGGGCTGTTGGGGCTGTCTGCCCCGAAAATCTCCAGATGACCTGGCCCTCTTGGGCTGTCTCCGATCCTGGCTCCTGTCAGGCTGGTGTCCTCCTCTGCCCCGATCCTCCATGCCCTGGGCGTGGGCCTGAATACGGGCAATGTCCATACCGGGCTGAGCAGCCAACACTAAACAGCTATCAACAAAATACCGATCCAGCCCCATAATATATCTGTGCATCCGGTCCGCCATAGTAGCCACCACAGCAGGTGCATATCGGGCTAAGGAATCAAACTCCAAACTATAGTCCCGGACACTGCGGCCCTTCTGCCTCAATAATAAGAATCTATCAGATCTGGCTCGTCGCAACTCTGGGGGCAGAAAATGTCCAAGAAATGCCTGAGAAAAATCGCCCCAAACTGCTGGGGGAGCGCCGTCCCCTCTGGATAGCCCCCATGACTCGTACCAGTTTGCCGCCACATCATATAACCGGTACGAAGCTAACGCGACTGACTCTGTCTCGGAAGCATTAATCAAATCTAGAGTGCGCCGCATCTTCCTGATAAACTCCTCAGGATCCTCCTCGGGCTTTGTCCCGAAGAACTCTGGAGGACTACAAGTCAAAAACTCACGGGCTCTCGAACTATCACGCCTGACTGCCCGGTCACCTCCCAGTCCATGCCCCTGAACCTGCCCTGCCACAAGTCTAGTCAGCAACTGGACTGCCTCCCTCATAGACTGATCCTCAGTGCCTGGCCGTGGAGCTGGAGGCTCAGGTACTGGAACTGCGGGAGCTGGCGGTGGAGCCGCCCCCCGATCTGCAGCTACGGCTGCCCCTATCTCCTCCACGAGTGGCGGTGTAGAAGAACCCTCTGTCTGGGGCAAAGTCTCTGAAGCAATATGTGCCTGGGCCCTGGTAATCCTCTGGACCCGGCTAGTCTCTCCCAAGGCTGCTGACTTGGCCTTTTGGGCCGCTGTTGCCTTTTTTGGAGGCATATCTGCAAATATAGCCACTCGTTAGGGAGCGGTCATCCTGATAACACAGCTCTATCGCACGATCTAAGACAGAAAGAAGGGTAGTATCCTAAATGCCCTGTAGCCTCCTGTTTATAGGTGTGGTGCACAACACACCGATAAACAAGACTCTACTAGACACGGTATGTGGACATTCCGAGGACAAACCGCTCTGATACCACTTTTGTCACGACCCAACCCCGTGGGCCGCAACCAGTGCCCTAGCTGGGCACCTATACGTACCCGATACCCAAATTAGCATATTAACAAAATAATATAATAATAATATTAGTGGACGCTAAAGAATTTAGCATAAAAAGCAGACTTGGCACACATAGGCCGATAAGGCCATCATAGAACAAAGTATCCCAAACATATGTACAGAACCCACACAGATATATCCACAGACCTCTACAGAACATATCATAATCATAAGACGGGACAGGGCCCCGTCATACCCAGAACAATGTACATATCCAGATAGCAGAGACAGACTGTACCAAAAGATGGGCTCTGAAGAAGAGAGCGCCCCAAAATAGCAGAAATGGGATCCTAAACGTGTGGATCAGCGAACCTGTCGTCTGTACCTGCGCGGCATGAAAACGCAGCCCCCGAAGAAAGGGGGTCAGTACGAAATATGTACTGAATATGTAAAGCGGAATCACAGAAGTCAAATCATAACGGTTACAGAAAATGAGTACAAAATCCAGAGTGTCAAATGCATATTTCCAAAACAGACAGAATGTGTACAGAAACATATGTCATATCATATCCGGTCCCTGCCACGGGACTCAGCAGACAGAACGTGGCCACCCTCCCGACGCTGGTGCCACAATACAGAGGAATCAGAAAAAGGGGCGTGACCCCGTATCATAAAATGTCATATCAAAATGGCCATAATAGATCAGATCAGAATAGGCGGACATGGCACATCATACTCCACAGACCCATGTACGCGTATACCTGCCCCTTCACATCGGGACGCGGCGAACAATGCAGAGAATCACGCTTGACAACATATCCTGGCCCGGGCTCAGTGTGGGAAACATTGGGACATCCACGAATGGAGTAGTGAGAAACTAATGCAATTTAAAAATATCATAAATGTTTTCAAAGACTCGATGAAGCGTATCAAAGCCAAACAGATCCAATGGAGTCGGACGGGATCATAATAAATGCATTTCGGATATCATAATAAATTACAGAAGTATAACTTTCCCGAAGTCATTCCGGGTGTCAAAATAATTTATAAGATTTAATAGAATATTTAAAACAATGTTCGTTAGGCGATTAGTAGGGTAATCAAAACATTTCTTTCAAAATTTGCTTAAAAAGAAAGCTTTAATACATTAAGGGCAAAACCGGGAATAGTGGGCCCGCCTCGGGACAAATAAGGCGACGGGCTCAAACTGTGCCCTCTAAGCTTATAGTATCACTTAAAAAGGTTCTACAAACATTCTATGACTTTCCAAGTAATTTGGAGCAAAGTTGCATAATTTTCCGGAAAAGCATACTAAAGTGGTTCAATTCCACTGAAGGAAAAACTGAGATTTTCTCTTGCGGATTCCGAGGGCCAAGAGGTCATTCGAGGCCCGGATCCGACCCTAACACACTAAGGGCATGCCAAGGGAAGAATTGAGGTTGTTTTACATACCTTTCACGCTCCTTACGCCTTTCCAAACTCACTTCCCGTTTCGTCGAAAAACTGCAATTGGTCAAGTTTACCAATTGTAAGCTATGAATACCAAAGTTTCAACTTAATGCATATTTGGCTACCGAAATTTCGGCAGCACTTCCCCTATACATATGGCACCCCGAGAATTCAACTCGGCTAGAAATCATCAACAACAACCCAAACGACAACATCAATATCAACAACGAACATTAAAAACATAAATATCCTTCAACTAGTCATCTTTCTAACAAGTTGACATAATCTTCATTTCAACCCAACTTTCAACTAATATCAATAATTTCACATTCATCAACAATCAAGATCATCACCATATAGTTCTAGAAACATTTCATATCGTTTTCCTCAAGTTATACACTCGATATACATAATATACAACCTTCCGTCAAAGTCATATCTTATGCAAAACATCAAATCTTTGGCATACAACTTCATAACATGTTTCCAACTTCCAAATTCATCAATGATCATCACAATTAACAGCCAAACAACTTCATTTCCTTACTGTCGGCCAATCATACTAAAACGACATAAGTTTCTACATTCCAATTCAATACAAACTTATATCATTTTAACTTCATTTACATTACAAACATCACAATAACACACTAACACACTAAACAACTTAATTCATTTTTATTCCAAATCCAACATACCACACGGCCAAGAACCCTCTTTGTCAACTTCAACTAAATCATACAACTTTCAATCCCAATATGCATTTCATCACAATCACAATTAGAATATAACATGAATTCAACACATTGTGGGTATACGACCTATATATACACACGGCTACACCTCATATTCCAAACCCACTTTGCAAACTTCCATTTTTCCATACAATCAACACATTTCTATATACCACAACACAATCAAAACTTCATAACACAATAAAAAGGTAGAAATTCTTACCTTTTCTTCAAGTCTTCTTCACTTGGAGATATGATCACTTTGGTGATTCTAATGCTTCCCACTCCAAAACAACTATACCAAGTTACAAAGGAACCTTGACTTAGTAGGAAATCAACAAGAAATAAATTTTTAGAACAATATTTTTGGTAGCTAATTTTTCCTCCCAAACCCGAGAGCACCCCTTTTTCTTGCTCTTGTTCTTGATTTCTATCCTTGTCTATTTTTCTTGAACCTTCTTAAGGGATAAGGACCAATATATAATATAATACCTTATGTTAATTAATCACATGGAAATTTAATACAAATTGTGGGCTTGGGCCACACCATGGCCGGCCACTCCAATGCATTGGGCCTTAAATTCCATTCCATTATTTTTGGCCCAATGACTTATAGTCCACGTTTTGTAATTCCCGAAACTAATTTCCAAAATTCCAAAATTGCCCTTAGCCTTGTCCCACACTTCCATGACTCTATTCTTTCATGCATAACTCCTATGTTCAACAAAATATCAAATTTGACCTTATATCTCAAGAATCCAATATAATTCAAGTTTTTCCAAACGTGTGAAAACACAGGATATAACACTTCGTTCAGTAAAACGGTCATAACTTTTGATCCCGATGTCGTATGAGGGCCCACGACCTATGGTTGGAAAGCTAATTTAATTATCTACAACTTTTATTTCTGGGTGTTTTCCCAAATTCCAAACTTATAATGCCGTTGTTGCCCCTAGAAGTCAGATCATCCGAAAATGTTTCCTTAAATTGTCCTTTTGGAGGGCTTATGCCCATTTTTGGCTTATGGGTCCTTCTTATGACTTGCTCAACTTTCCATATACTACGCGTATGTATCTTCATATGTCCTTTTTAAAATTCCAATGTGTGGGCCCCACTTAACTTGCAGCCACGAGGGCTTTTTCGTCAATTAACATATGAACTAATTTACACCATATGGTCTCCAAATATCATATATATGCTATTATTACCTTCTTATAACACAACCTTCACTCCGAACTTGATTTTCAATTTTTTGTTCAGCGCGTTCGCGCTGTATTGGCCCTTTGGCCTTCTGCGCGTTCGCGCCACTTGCTGGCGCGTTCGCGCAGACCATTTTCCTAGCTCGCCCATCCAATTTGTAATGTCCATATCTCCTTACCCCGATGTCCGATTGAGGAGCGGTTTGTTGCGTTGGAAACTAGACTTCCCGAACTTCTCTTTAAAATTTTGTTTTACTTCAAAATTATTAATACACTAGAACATATCATTTCTTCCATTTAGACCAAAATTTTTGTATCAGACCTTGCCTAACTTTCTTCCAAAGCCTTGGAAGCTTAACCTCCTTGATCCTGGTGTAGCTTTACTCTTCATTTGGCCCATACTAGGCCATCTACAACTTTGGTAACGCAAAATATTTCCGGGGCGTAACATTCTCCCCCCCTTAGGAACATTCGTCCTCGAATGTTCATACTAGTCTTGTAGTCCATCCATAATCTTATTCTCGGGTACATCCCGTTATCGGATCATTCTTCCTTTAATACGGTTATACCATAACAAGTATGTTTGTTACTCCAATATCTTGTTAATATTTGCCCTAACTCCCTATTTGTCTCTTAGATCTACATTTATGAAACTTTTAGTACAATTCCAGGGGGTCACCCATCCTAAAATTTCTCTTGCCCCAGCACGCTTAACCTTAAAACTTTAATGCATTTAGACACGTTAAGACCGATATAATTGCAGCAATTGTCTCGCACGGCCTTTATCACGTAATTTAAGACAAATTGGGGTCTTAACAACTTTTCAAAACGTTCTCGTAGCGGGTCCCACCGCGACCTAGCGAGAATTCTTTTACCTTTCTGACTATGTAGTTACCGTGTCGCCCCTTGTAAACCCTCAATATTTACCTCCATGTATATATATGTTTCTAGACAGCCCACGAGTTTAAGTTTTTATTCCACAAATTCCATCTCCAATTAGTCGATAAAAATTCATAAAATGTTACTGTAAGGCATTCTCCAACCACCAGCAGAAGAGATCTAGAGTCCGACGAACATCGCGAAATCTTAATTCATATAATTACCACCATATTTATATTTTTCTTTTTGAGTCGTGAGCGAACCATTTAATTCCCAACTATCTGTCATACACTTTGTATTCTTCCAATGACAGGAAACTTAATCGTTGGACAGTTTTGCCCTTTCAACATAGGCTTTTCTAAAGCAAAATGTGGTTGGAACATATTCTAGTCCGTTTAAATGAATTGCAAATTTGCTGCTTATATATGTTTTCCTCGAAATAAAAATTTTCCCAATTAAGGATAATGCTCCTTACGAATGACATGGAGGGTATCTCTTGAATTTTAATCCAACACAATAGATTTACCCCATCGGTATCGACTTTCAAGACATATTAAGAACTTATATCTTATTCTCCTTTTTATATTTCTGGAAATATTTGGGCAGAGGTTCCTCTGTATTTCTTACTATTCCAAAACCTGCACGCAGGAAATACCAACCATGTCTCACAGGGCCAACACATATACGTTTATATATATCGTATCATATCGTGTCATAGCCACACAGGGCTAACAATTTCAAATAAAAGTATGAAAATGTCGAAACTTACCTCACTTGCCTAACTCAAACGGCATCGGAGGCACTTTCCTGTTTACTTTTCTGTTCAATCTTCAACTTTATATTTCAATCA
The DNA here is from genome assembly GCF_019175385.1 of Lycium barbarum. Taxonomy (NCBI): domain Eukaryota; kingdom Viridiplantae; phylum Streptophyta; class Magnoliopsida; order Solanales; family Solanaceae; genus Lycium; species Lycium barbarum. The sequence continues at coordinate 83,789,427 of NC_083341.1, forward strand.
TACTTCAAATAACTTCCCCAACATACATCTTTCATACCATTACTTACCTGAGTACTGTATAGCTTCCAATATCATCAATCATTGTCTTCTGTCGATGCCGTTCTTTGGCTGAAATCAAAGGTTAGTAGAAAGGAATTCATTTCCTACGGCTGGCTCTATCGCACGGTCTAAGATTCAAAGAAAGGTAACACCCTAAATGTCCTGTAGCCTCCTGTTTATAGATGTGGTGCACAACACACCGATAAACAAGACTCTACTAGACACGGCCTGTAGACATTCCGAGGACAAACTGCTCTGATACCACTTCTGTCACGACCCAACCCCGTGGGCCGTGACTGGTGCCCGAGCTGGGCACCCGTACTTACCTGTTTACCAACCAACATAGTCATATCTCATTCTTGTTTAACATATAACAATTAACACAGATTTTTTCTTTTTCCGAAACAGTCGCATATATCATACACATCAGACCAAAGCATAAATACATACAAGCCGTTGAGGCTGTTGAAGCAAACCGCATACGTAACCGGACAACAGCGACCCACGACCCACATATATGTCTACAGGCCTCTAACAGACATAACATAATCATATGACGGGACAGGGCCCCGTCGTACCCCTGAATATACACATACATGTACATGGCAGAAAGGTATGTACCAAAAGATGGCTCCGGGACAAGGGAACACTCCGGAATAGTAGAACAGGTAACCTAGACCGCCGGATCTCTTACACGAGCATCTGTACCTGCGGGCATGAAACGCAGCCCCCCGAAGAAAGGGGGTCAGTACGGAATATGTACTGAGTATGCAAGGCATAAAATACGGAAAACAGAAACGTAACCGGAACAACAGTGCAAGAAAGTAAGTGCAATAGTCAGAATACCAAGATACTTATTTTCCGTACGTACATCATACTTACCGGTGCCATAGGTTGGAAAAGTACCAAAAACGAATAAATCATCTAGAGTGCCGCAGTGATTACTTCCCAAACACAGATCCTACGTGCTGGCGTCATATGTCTCCATATACATATTCGTATAACCAATCCATATATATACATATCATATACTGCCGTGGAGCGTACGGCCCGATCCATACATACATACCATATTGCCGTGGAACGTACGGCCTGGTCCATAATATAGAGTACACTGCCGAGGTACGTTCGGCCCGATCCGTAATATAACATATACCGCCGTGGAACGTACGGCCCGATCCATATAAACATATACTGCCGTGGAACGTACGGCCCGATCCATAATACCACATACACTGCCGAGGACGTTCGGCCCGGTCCATAAATAATATAACATATTGCTGCGGAACGTGCAGCCCGGTCCATACATATCATATACATACCGTCATATCATCTCATATCATATCTTATCATATCATATCATATCATATCTTCAAACGTGCTATCATACTTACAGACTCCTTTTAGAACATTTTCCATGAAGGTTAGGGACATTAAGACTTACCGAATTCTTTTAGAAACACAATTCTCTTACTTAAATCAAATACTTATCCGAATACTCGTACCAGACCATTTATGTCAGATTACACACCCATATCAGAATATTCATATTAGAACATTTATAACAAGATACTTACATCAAATACTCATATTGAAATACTCGTATCAAAATGCTCATATTAGGATAATTATATCAAAGTGGGAAACACTTATATCAAATCACTTATCGGATTGTTTATATCGATATAGTCAAATCAGTATATTCGTATCGGAGTTTCTAGATACTTATCTCGGAGAGTGCATACGAATCAGAACAAACCCGGAACGGTAGCCAAAGGTTTTCCTTAACTATTGTACGGAAATGAACCAAATAGGGCAACACAATTAGGTCTTGGGGACTGTGGGCCCACCCCGGGTCAAGTCGAGGTGGCAGACATGAATCACGGACATTTGGGGTCCATGGAATCATACATGGAAGTTTCGAAGCGATTCGATTACATTTACAAAAGTTTCGGACATTTGATCGCTTTTCAACAAAATATGAGTTTTATAGTTCAATTCAATTGAATGAATAGTACTTGATTTCAAATTCGGATTCCCATGAACAGGATTGCCCCCGGGGCTCAAATATCGACTTGGTATACCTAAGACATGCCAAAAGAAGGAATGGGTAGCCTTACATACCTTTCGCGCTTCTTACGTTTGCCCAATCTCAAATCCAATTTCCTTCAAAATCTACAATTGGTCACAATTACCAAATATTAATTATAAGTCCTTAGGAATTGAATCTTAAGTTAACACCTTTCTACAGAAATTTGGGCAGCATCTCCCCTGTTTATATGCCTAGCCCGAATTTTTAATTCAGCAGCCAACAACACAACAACAATACCAACATCAATAATATCCTTTCCATATCGACATATTCCATAAAACAGCCCACATGCTGTTTTCCAAATTTCCACAACTAATTAACTCAGTATACAATTATTTAATCGCGTCTTCTTCGTAAATAAACTAGTATTAACACAAATAAGAAGAGATTCATACCTTTATCCTTTTAATATTGTTGTATCTTCACCTTTTCGCTAATTTTTTGGCCACCACACGCCTGCCATATGATTCTGCAGTGAAAACTATACGCTATGCGGACTGGAATTGGGAAATTATACCTGGTTTGGGCTAAAATTTGGTGGTAGGAAGTTGGCGAATTTTCTAGGATTTTTGGGGGGGTTTTTCGTGGGTTTGGCTGAAAATGAGGGGGTCTCCCCCTCTTTATGATCGTTTTGGAAGCTGCCAGAAGCAGCTGGAAAAGTGTTCAGCACGTTCGCGCTGCCTTCTGGCGCGTTCGCGCTGGCACTGTTTTTCTGCCTGGACCTTCGTTCAGTAAAACGGTCATAACTTTTGATCCCGATGTCGTATGAGGGCCCACGACCTATGGTTGGAAAGCTAATTCAATTATCTACAACTTTTATTTCTGGGTGTTTTCCCAAATTCCAAACTTATAATGCCGTGTTTGCCCCTAGAAGTCAGATCATCTGAAAATGTTTCCTTAAATTGTCCTTTTGGAGGGCTTATGCCCATCTTTTGGTACATACCTTTCTGCCATGTACATGTATGTGTATATTCAGGGGTACGGCGGGGCCCTGTCCCGTCATATGATTATGTTATGTCTGTTAGAGGCCTGTAGACATATATTTGGGTCGTGGGTCGCTGTTGTCCGGTTACGTATGCGGTTTGCTCCGACAGCCTCAACGACTTGTATGTATTTATGCTTTGGTCTGATGTGTATGATATATGCGACTGTTTCGGAAAAAGAAAAAATCTGTGTTAATTGTTATATGTTAAACAAGAATGAGATATGACTATGTTGGTTGGTAAACAGGTAAGTACGGGTGCCCAGCTCGGGCACCAGTCACGGCCCACGGGGTTGGGTCGTGACAGTTCCTTTCGGTTGTCGACTCCCAACCTTTCTGTTTGTGGGATTCTGGCAACTTTCCTAACGTCCTGATTTGACGCTAGAGTCCCAGCCCTAGAATGATTAGCGAGAGTAGTCACGACCCTCTCCATATGTTGCATGATCTCACTGTGTGCCTTGATCATAGCAGCCACAATATAATCCGTCGAGGGTTTCTACCTCGTTGGTCGGAGTTGGGGCCGAGTTTTCCTCTCAAGATCGCGCCTCTGACGATGTCCCTCCGCTTCCACGATCGAGGCACCATAGTCCATTTCCTTGTCAGGCCGCTCCCACGAAGCATCGCTTCCTTGGCTTCTCCATAGGTCCCGAGCACAACTCTAGGTGCGCGCACATACGTGAAGAGTTTTTTGTTTTTTATTTTTTATTTTTTTTGTTTCACTTAGATGATCACCAAACTTAAACAAATCAAGTGTCAATGTACTTTATACAATTTTGTCCAAATTCTGTATCCTAGCTATAATTAATTGCATTCCCTTAATTAACAACAGTGTATTGTTCAAGTATATTTGATGCTATGTTGGGAAATTTTTTATATTGGGCTGCATTTCTCCTCTTCTGTTGAAAATATGGGTTGTGATTTTTTGGGCCCAACATCTCTGAGCAGCCCAACTTTATGTTCACAACAAACAACCCAAAGTTAGAAAGTAGTGTCATATAACTTGTATTCCAAATATTCCTTTAGTCTCAGTAACATACGACTATTTAATTAAGATATTTTTAAGAAAATAACACAAAATGTGAAATGAAATATGACATTTTACTAAAATATTCAGCCAAAAAAAGTAGTAAGATCGCATTAAAAAAATGATCATAATAAAAAAGTATTAAGTCATGGAAAATGATCATAATCTAAAAAGTACTAAATCATGCTAAAATAAATACGGCAACTAAGTACTAATTACATGACTAAATAGTAAAGATAAAAGTTAATTAAGTCATGTATTTTCAGTATCTACACCAATATAAAACGAAAGAATAGATATCCAATATTATTGTCATTCCTAGTGTTAGAATCAGGGCTGCATTTCTGTGGGTTGTAGTTGTTTGGGCCCAATTTCTCTGAGCAACTCATCTTTATGTCCACAACAAACAACCCAAAGTTAGGAAGTAGTGTCATATAATTTGTACTCCAAATATTCCTTTAGTCCTAGTAACATACGACTATTTAATTAAGTTTTTTCTAAGAAAATAACACAAAATGTGAAATGAAAGATGACATTGTACTAAAATATTCAACAAATAATAATAATAATAATAAGATCGCATAAAAAAATGATTATAATCGAAAAGTATTAAGTCATGGAAATGATCATAATCTAAGTCATGACTAAATATTAAAGATAAAAGTAAATTAAGCTATCTAAAGCAATGTAAAACGAAAGAATAGATATCCAATATTATTTTCATTCCTAGTGTTTGAATTAAATTTCTTTTGTTAGCATTAATATTGATAGGATTTAAATTTCTTTTGTTAGCATTAATATTGATTGGATTTTTGTAAGGTTTTATTTGAGTTACTAATATCTATGGGCAACATATAAAACTTTTTGGACCATTCAAAATTATAATTTCAAGCTTTAGATAATATGTTAAAAGATAAAAAACTATGAAAAAGTGTAAGAAATATTTATAAATTACATTATCAATAAATATTTATATGTCTAAAATATCTTTAAAAAGTTATATATAGTGTCGGGTTGGTTTGATTCGGTTTGACCTTTTTTTTGTGTCAAAATCAAACCGAACCAATAGTGGTTGGGTTTTTCTTTTTGAAACCAAACCAAACCATTAATCAATTTTTTTTTCCTCGGTTTGATTCGAATTATCGATTGGTCGCAGTTTTTCGGTTTCCTTTGTACAACTAATGTAAAAATAATAATAAAAAACAGCTACATTAAAAGAATAGGAAATATACATTGGGAACATAAACCATGATTAGCCTAGGTGAGAGAGAGTCTCATATTATCAGGAAGGGCAGTGATGTAAAAGCACATGACAATAAAATAATAAAAAACAAAGATTCCCTATGAAATGACTAATATAACCCCATTTTTGGCAGTTTTACCCAAAAGTGATTTTGCCAAATAGATTTTTTCATTATTTTATGGGAAACGATGTAGGTGTGCATCTTTTGAGAATCTTCATGTAATGGGAAAAAGTAAAATTGCATTGATGAGAGAGACACTTTTGAATTAAAATCAAATTTGGAGGAAAGGGTAGTAATGTCTTTAATATAGCATAAATGACAATTTGGGTCATTGTGGCCAACATTAGTGTGGCCAAAAGACCTTTCTCATATAGAAATAATTGAAGAAAATAATAGTCAAAGAAAAAATTGTTTGACTCTCAAACTGATCAACCTTCAAATAAATTGAGACTGAGCGAGTACTTAATAAAGTCAGTGAGGGAAGTTTTGTGGTAATGAGAAAAATAGGGTAGGGCCAGAAGATAGAAGAAGCTTGACGGAGAAAAAGAAATCCGTTTTTTTTTTCCAAAGATATCTATTTTTAACTTTACTCACCCTGTTTTGTACTCCATCGGTTCCAATTTATGCGATATAATTTAATTAGGCATGAAATTTAAGAAATAAAAGAAGAATTTTAAAACTTGTAGTCTAAAATAAGTCATATATATTTGTGTAACTGTAAATCATTTCATTAAGGGTAAAAGGGAAAGTTTAAAGTTAAATAATTTCTAAATATAGAAATATATCATTCTTTTTGGGATAGATTAAAAAAAAAGTGTATCACATAAATTGGACAAAAGGAGTATTATATTTATTTGTTTTGCCACATCAGCTATAGGGTGATATTAATTTCATTTCAAACAAAAATAGGGGTCGTTTGGTTGGTGGTTAGAGCTATGCAAGTATATTAGTAATGCAGGGTTAGTTATGAAGAATTTAGTTATTCATGTATTAATTGTTCCATTTTCAATCCTGTATTGAGTCATACATAATTGATTCATAACTTATACATATTTTAATAATGCGGGACTATAAACTAGTAACCAAACAATGTATTTTGTGTGCTGAATTATATGGTATGTATAACAACTAAAATACTACTAAATATAATAGTACACTAGTTATGCTTGTTTTATTATTTTACATGAATAATTCCTCATAACCAACGATCAAACGATCACAAGTGTATTAGGTTGCCCGTAAAATTAAAGTATGTACATAATTTTTTGGAAGACTTTGAGGGAGTATGTATTTTTCCAAAAAATAAAAACGTTAGACCTCATAATTATACATAAAGTGACAGTTGGAAGAAAGGTCAAACTAAAATTATGAGATAGTGGTAGCTGAGTATATGGCAGAATTTAGTTGACTTAAAAGTTAATGGATCAATTCTCTGTACCTAGATTGTTCATCTCTGGCCAAATGTGGATCACATGGGTCCTATATTTGGATTATGAGCCTATTTGGATGGGCTTAAAAAATGTAGAAAAAAATAAGTTGGGATAGTTTAATTTTTTTTTTTTTGACTTATAAGCTATTTTCAGCTTATAAGCTGCTTTAGATAAGTTAAGTCAAACGGATTCAATTAATTTTTGGGCTTATTTTAAACATAAAATGACTTTAAGCTGACTAGCCAAACATTCAAAAAAGTTGAAAACAACTTATAGACAACTTATAAGTCAATCCAAACGGGCTCTATGTTTATCCATCTTCTAACACTTGAATATAAGTTGTTATCATTAGCAGGGCCACTTGTCCTCGTGATCTTCTCTTTTAAGATTCGGATAAGATCAAGACTCTAACTACAAAAAGTGTGTCTTTATTTGGTGAGACCTTTGTAGAAAAACCAAGTTCTCTTATCAAGTGGACGAGTGGTTAGGAATTGGAGCGTTTTCCGTGTTTGGGTTCTTTTTATCCTTACTTTCTGGACATTTTGAGAACCTAGAGAAGGAAATGGTAACTGTAACTTTGGTATCTCTCTCCTATATTTGGTCTGAAATTTTGTTCGTAAAAGATCACATATATATGTTGTATTCAAGAGTGAGCGCTCTGTCTTCAGGGAAGTTGATTTACATGGTCATTTTAATTTTAGATAAACTTATTATATACGCCGGGGAGCTTGGTCGTCCTCCACTTTTACTAACTCTAGTCACATCTGCTCCAAAGGAAACGTAGACACTATTGTATTGTCACATCATTTGTACTATAGGGTAGAAAAGCCTTATTTTTTACTTGTATAAAGATAGCATAGGATAGAAGGAAGGAGCATCTCATCTTTGAAACTTATAACCCTAATTATTTTGCTCTCTCAATCCCAAGCTCAAGAACACCATATTGCTTTGAATAATATTCAATCATTTTGCTTTGACCTTCATTACTATTGCGTTATTAAATCTACAGCTTTAAAAACCAACACATACACTCCTTGGAGTTTCAAGGATCAGATACAACCCACTTGTCTTTAAACCATATAAAATAAAAAATTTAACTGATATTCTCGAAACCCGTTTTTGCCGAAAAACATTTTTGGCATAGACAATTGTGGTGTTGTCTCTATTCATCACCAGAAATTCCTTTCTGAACAAGGCTCAGTCGCGGTGTCTGAGCAAGCATGTCAGGATCAACTAGTAGTTCTCACGAAAATAACCTCCTTGACAGCGCGCAAGAACTCAACGACACTCAAGCGTTGATGAACACGCAAGGTATAACAGACTTAGTGGAGGTACAGGTGTTCGAGCATAACGACAATTTTGTGCGAGGATAGGGTTCTAAACGCGGACCTTGACCAATTTTGTTGCAATAGCTTTCGTCAATTCCTGAAACGAAAATTTATTTAACTGCCTGTTTTAATAGAGAAAAACGGTAAAATAAATCACTTTTTCAATGTTTAATAGGAAATTCAACGAAAAATATAGGTTTGTTGCACTCTCATAAAATTAGTTATAGGCTAGAAAATAGAATTCGGACAAATTTTTTATCGGATTAAATATTATTCTTTTATTTCTAAGCATAGGTGCTCTTCTCTTTCAATAAAATATACAGAAATTCGCAATCTCAATTTCTCAATATCTCTCAATTTCTACATATAATAAAGGGAGTTTTTTTCCTAAATAATCGTCGTTAAATTCTCGAAATTTGGTGTTAGACATTATTGGTTATTTATTTAAATAACCACCCAGAAATAACATTGTATGTGTGGACTTCTATTAAAAATTAAACTCTAATTGTTATAGAATTTTTCTCTTTTGATAAATGTTAAAAGTATATTATTGATGAATATTAAAATTGTATAAAATATTGTATATATACAATTCATATATTTTGAATAATAAATGTATGAACTTAGTATAGATAATATATTGATGAAATATTAACATAATATAAAACAGTTACAGAATAATATATTTGAAATATACTAAATGTTTCTTTTAAGAAAACTGTCCACATAAAAATAGAGTTTGAAGAAAAATATCATAAAATTAAGGGGGGAGAGATATCATTGTGGAAGTGAGAGAAAAGAGTAAATGAGTAAAATTGTATTAATGAAAATAGATTTCATTAATTAATGGAGAGGGTTGGCCTTTGTCGGAGTTTATTATTATATTTATATTTGTTTTCTTTTCTTTTCAGAGTGTTATATTTGTTATAAAATGTGCTATGTTTGTTACTTTTAAAAGGATATGTTATTCTTTTATATAATTCTTACAAACAGGTTTAGTGGGTAAATATCTCTAACAAGAAAAAAAAAAGGGAAAAAGGATTAAGACTTTGTATATTGTTTAGGTTGGTCCACCGTATAATGAAAGAAAAAAAAATAAGGCTTAGTATATTGTTTAGGTTGACCCACCGTATAATGAAAGAAAAAAATAAGGCTTAGTATATTATTTAGGTTGACCCACCGTATAATGAAAGAAAAAAAAGCTGTGTATATTATGTAGATTGGCCCACTGTATAATCTTGTAGAATATATAGGTGTATGTATAAGTGTAGGTATATGTATCTCATTTAAATATTGTCAATAATGTTTAAGCGTGCCCTACTTTAATCATTACACTAAATAGGAGGGATAATATGGAAAGAAGTTGGCTGTTTTGGATCCTAGTGGTGGGTAGGGGCATTCTGGTCATTTTACTTGGCCCTATCCCCATTTTTGACAATTTTGACAAAATGGGTTTTGCTATTTAGCAGCACCCTAAAATAATTAATGTTGATATTTTCCCTCCTTTTTGTTGTATACAATCCTTTTTTTTTTCTTAATTTTTTTGACTGAATAGATTAAGGAATAATTCAAAAAGCTCATTTTGCTCTTTAGGTTATAAATTTATTCAAAGTCAAATAAAGGGATGACTGTACGTACCACATCAATGTATTTTTTTTATTTTTATTTTTCCTTTTTTCTATAATAACTCCACTAACCAAAATGTTTATTTGATAGACAGTAGTTGTGTCATGTATGATGTATGATGCATTGTAGTCTAATTGGATCGGTTTATGGCCTATGAAAACACTTGATTGTCAAAATGTCACAATTTATATCACAATGTAATGAATTTGGAGAAAAATAATTGGTGCATGACTTATTCATGAATTTGTTATGTATTTCATCCAGTTCATATTGTCCCATTTTATGTGAAGTATCATTTATTTGAGTAGTCAAACAGTTTTTTTTAACTATAATTTTCTAAAATATTTTTTAAAATTACACATTTCAAGAAATTAAATTTCAGCTTCTTGCCGAATACTGGATGTGTGAATGCATGCATATTGTCGAGTACTCCTTCCACACTTTTCATCTTCAGTGAAAACATGGATCATATTTAGTTGATCAATGCATTTTGGGAATAGGGATAAGTCACTATATTTATTAGTATGCTTTGGAGGGAAATATATTACAAAATCAGATTAAGGTTATAGTAATCTTTTCACTAAGTATGACCACATTTGGCCCAATTTTGTGTGGCCATTTAGCAACGTCCTTTTTATATTTGGTAAATTATTAATTATACAGACTTATAATGTTTTTTATACAGTTTTTAAATATGTAAATTTTATTATAAAATACTCAAAAATATATGTTTAAAATTAAGTCAAAGAAAAAGTTGTTTGACTCCCAAAGTGATCAACCTTCAAACAAATTGGGACGGAGAGAGTAACTTTTTACTTGATAATCATCAAATACAAATCTAATTAAACCAATATAATTTATTTAAAGCTAAATGACAAGCCTTGACTAGAAAGGGTTTGGTGGTGAAATTGATGGTGAGATTGGTGGTATGGGTGTTTGGTGAATTATCAATTTCTTCGTATTAGACGAGATCAATTTTCAATACCAATTCCAATATAGATGTGGTGGGCTCCAGTGAGGTTTTGCAATGGTGTTAGACTGCATTTTGTCAAGGATCATAAGCTAATTGTTGTAGGGGATCTCTTTGGTTGTTGTATGAGGAACAATGATGATCTTGTTGTTGATGAAACCAACGATGGTGGTAGTATGGTGGTGGGTAGTGAAGGAAAAAAAGAATAAATTAGAAAGAGGAAAGAAAAATAGTGAAAATTTTAAATTTATTGCATTTCCAACATGGCACGTGCCTGTGGAGCACTTAACACCATGAAATTGGTGAGTATTATAGGGTGATATTAGTTCAACTTCAAACAAGTAGAGGAAATGTTTAGGTCACTTGTAAAGTTAAAGTGTGTAAATGGTTTTTTTCAAACAACTTTAAGGTGCACCTTATATATTTTCTCTTTTCTTTGCTGAAAACTTATGACATGATCTAATAAAATATATTCCCTTATGTTGAAAATTGGAACCATGTTTCTTTTTCTTTTTTTTGTGTGTGATATATGAATTTTTTGGTTCATCTATTACAAAACTAATATTAAGATACGTGTTGATTCATTTACTAGGAAAGACTAGAAGAATGGAATCAAATTATTACATTTGTATTAGATTAGGTACACGCTAGAAGAATACCTAGAAATGCATATGTACTATAGCCGTTTTCAGGGGCGGATCTAGGGCTTGGGGAGGGTGTACCCTCGACAAAACATTGCACCATATATATAAGGTATTTTTTTATTTTTTATCTAGATATATAGATTTTGAATATCCTGAATACAAGGGAAGAGGTTGGTTTAGTGTTTTTTTAATTTTCAAACCTCTTCAGTGAAAATTCTGAATCTGCCCCTGACCGTTTTATGAAAAGCTGAGTGAAGAAAAAAAAAATCACTTTGTCACTTGTCTTCAAAGAGAATTTGAGAGATTGAGAGCCTTCTCCTACTCCACTAAAATATACAACATTTGGTATTAGAACTACTTGTATCGGGGAACATGAGAGAATCGGAATTTTGGAAGATTCGAGGGAATGAATCTTCATATTGAAATGAATGTGAATGAGATTAGTTACTATATCTATCAAGATGCTGGGGTAGAGAAGAACCAACTTGAAGAAATTATTTTGATAGGTGGACTACCACGATTTCAAAAGTTGAACTTTTGGAGGACTCTTTTAGGTCTTGGATCCCAACGAGCGTATTATGATGATAGTTATCAAGAAGTATTCATATATATATATATATATTCAATGTTATATAAGATGAGGCCTGTTAATTTTTAATGGAGATAGGGTTCTTATCTTATGTAAGTGTTCCTACTCTACTTGGTTTACACCTCTCAGAATTATATTAACAACCTCATTAACTCCAAATCTTATAGGTTATTAGAGCTAAAGACTCACGTCCAGTTTCAATGGCCTCATCTTCAATCTTCAATGTCTCATCTCAAACTGCAAATCCCAGCCCACACCCTCCCTGCAAACTTTACTCAGTCAAATATAATTAAGCTTGACATTAACAATTCTGTTTTATGAAAATGTCATGTCCTACCTACAATAAGGGGACATGTGTTACACATCGGAAGATTCCCCGTGAACGTACGATGAATAAGGCCAACAACGAATACAAGTGTATGATGTTTTACTAAGAAGGGAATACTACTCATGAGTTTTGAAAATGAGAAAGTTACGAATTTGCATTTCGGCCCAGTGGTCGTAAAATGGAATACGGCCCGTAAAGTGCCATCGTCTTTCAACTATCAAAATTTCAACTTTCTGTCAAATGCTTCAAATGGTTAAAAACGACTTGGAATACGGATCGTAAATTAAAATACGGCCCGTAAACTGAGTCGTAAACTGCCATGATCTCCAGCATGCCTTTCTGTTTTGATATGCTTAAATACGGTCGCGAAGGACGGACCGTAAACCAGAATACGGCCCGTAAAGTGGGGTTTACGACCACTGTGCATCCCGACTACTGTTCATAAAACAAAATCAGCTTTTTGTGATTACTATAAGGGACCATTTTCATTCATTTCATTTCATTTTCTCATCTACACCACTCAAGAACTCTCTAGAAAATTCTCCAAACACTTGAACCATAAGAATAACAAGGAAATCAATGATCAACAACATTAAATCCATGAAACAAAGTGTGTGAAACTCAAGTGAAGTTCATCCAAACCAAGAAGTTCCAAAAAAGAGTGATGTAGGGTTTTGGTACTAGAGGAGTAAATCCATTCAAAGCTTGTTCAACCATCATCTAAGGTAAGTTTCATGACCATTTCATGTTGTTTAAGGTATTGGAAGGTTAAGACACCCGAATTGTAGAAAAGCATAGCAAATGGGTCATAAATGAGTGAATAGTGCCACGAGTGAATGGTATTTGTTTTGAATCATGAATGTTAGTGTGTTGTGAGTATGAATACGTTATAAATGACATGTAAACCATGAGATAAGTGTGATACATGAGAAAATACGATAGTGAACCCCAAACCATAAATATGGGAAAAATGAAGAGAAATGGTGGATCGTGGTCATTGTATATGAATGCTGATTGTCGATTGCTATATTGTAATTGTTGTGGTGGGTGTTGGAAGTTGACATGAAATATGGGAAAAGTAGTGTAAACAAAGGAAGTGCTGCCCAATTGTCTCTAGAAATAGTAGTGCGTTCTTATAGTCGATTAACTAATGTAAATGCGAATCCTCTTTTGAAGGTAGAAACGCGATATCGAAGGAGAACAAGCGAGCGATAGTTTAGTTAAACGTCAAAGGTATGTGAGGCTAGTCCCTTCTTTCTAATGGAATGAATCCTATAGCGTAACTTGTTTCTTATCCATGAGCCTATGTCTATAATTAGCTACACAAGGTAATGAGTTAAAGTGTAGAAAGTCTAATGATGTTATTTATCGCTTACACTCACCTTATATGCTAATTCCTTCAAGGTGAGGTAGAATGTCCATGATTGTTCCATAATGCAATCGGGGGATCACGACCTTACGTAACCCCGATAGAGTATGTATTATGATAAGCTAAGCATACTGTGATGAGCATATGATGATATTACTATTACACCGCGCCTATTTGGCCGGGCAGTCACCGCCAAGGCGGGCAGCTATGCGATACACCATGGCCAGATGGCATGGGCAGACACCACTAGTGGGCGGCATGAGATGTTACCCCGGATGCGGGAGGCCTGACCGCGGGCTCATGTTATGATTATCACACCGATCCGATATGGACGGGCAGTTTATACATGATGCATATATGATATGATATGATGATGAGCATGAGTAAGACAACATGATTTGTTTTCGTATACTTGGCAGTTAGATTCCGATGTTCCATATGAGTATCTTCTTTATATCATTGTCTTACTTCATTGTTTATGCCTCTCATGCTCAGTACAATATTCGTACCGACGTCCGTTTTCTTTGGACGTTGTGTTCATGCCCACAGGTAGACAGGGAGGAGAGCTCGATCCAGATCCGTAGTAGCTATCAGCTGATTGGAAGCCCTCCATTGTCCCGGAGGTGCTTATAGCTATTCTTTTGTGTATATATATAGCCTTGTATATGTATTTTGGGCATGACGGGGTCTTGTCCCGTCTCTATGTTCAGTTCCCCAGTAGAGGCTCGTAGATACGCAGTGCGGGTTAGATGGTCTCACGAGATCGCTGCTGTATATCTATACCTATATATATTTTTTTGTTAGCCCAAGGGCACATGTACATGAAAGTATTTTATGTTTCCATACGAGATATGATTTTTCCTACGCTATGAGTATAAAGATGATAAAAATGGTATAAAATGAGCGACAGAATGAGCGGTGCTCGGTGGTTAGCCCCGGGTACCCGTCGTGGCCTGTAGCTGGGTCGTGACAAAAGTGGTATCAGAGCGGTTCAGTCCTAGGAAGTGTCTACAAGCCGTGTCTAGTAAAGTCTTGTTTATGGTGTGTTGCGCGCCACATTAATAAACAAGAGGCTACAGGGCATTTAGGAAAAATGACCATCTTTCTTCTCGTGAGATCGTGCGGTAGAGCCGCGTGTAAGATTTTATCCTCCCTAATAGTATGTTGTGATTTCAGAATGCCGCCAAAGGGGAAGGCTACAGTCGCCTAGAAGGGCAAGACTACGACAAAGAGGTGGGTAGAAAGAGAGCCTCCGATGAATATCGAAAAGGAGAATCACATAATGAGACCTTATCTAATACTTCTTCTACCCCGCCTAATATGGAAGGGCAAGGAGGAGCTCCAGCTCCAATTCCTCCACCAGTTGCTTCGGGTCAACAAATGACCGAGGTCATCCAGTTATTGACACAATTGGTTGCCGCACAGGCACAACGACAAAGCGGGGGTTCCAGTGACCGGGCAGCAAGTACCAAAGCCCGTGATTTTATGAGCCTAAATCCTCGAGAATTCTTCGGGTCAAAGCCGGATGAAGATCCGCAATGTTTCGTAGATGAGATGTTAAGGACATTGAGGATTGTCCATGCCTCTGAGACCGAATTCGTGGAGTTGGCATCTTATAGACTCCGGGATGTGGCGGTGTTATGATACAACAATTGGGTGTTATCAAGAGGAGAGAACGCGCCTCCTCCGGTTTGGCAAGAGTTCGTAGATGCTTTTATTCGTCACTATTTGCCACCCGAGGTCCACCGAGCTAGAGCGGACAGGTTTCTAAATCTGAGGCAAGGAAATATGGGTTCCCGGGAGTATAGCATGCAATTTAATTCCTTGGCTACATATGCTTCGGTTATCGTGGCCGACATGGGAGATCGGGTACATAGATTTGTGAGTGGCCTAGGGCCACATTTATTCAGAGATTTCTTGACGGCGTCCTTGCAAGACGGGATGGATATTTCCCGAATACAGGCCCATGCTCAGAATTTGGAGGGGCAACAACAACAACAAATGGGTGATCGCGACAGTGATAGAAGACAGAGCAAAGGGGCTAGGTCTATGGGCACAGGCAATGATTATAGAGGGGGATCAAGGCAGACATATTCTGGGTACTCAGGCCAGTCAGTGACGAGTGCACCTCCTCGATTCACAGGTAGGAGATTTGATTGCTCCTTCTGTTCAGGTCAGGGCCAGAGTTCGAGGGCTTCAGGTTCCCAGTTCAGGGAATATTATATTCCGGGCAGTTTCGTCAAGGTTCGGATTCCTGTTATACTTGTGGTCAGGTGGGGCATATGATGAGGGATTGCCCGTCAATGAGTGGCAGAGTTGGAGTTCAGCCTACAGGTTCCGCAGCTGGCTCTTCATCAGCACGCCCGGTAGGGCAGACCCCCCAGATGACAACAGGCCGAGATAGAGGCTGAGGGGCAGCATCTACTTCAGGTGCCACTTAGCCTCGCGTATATGCTTTAGCCGGACGACAGGATCTCGAGTCCTCTCCGGATGTAGTTACAGGTATATTGTCTATATTCTCTCGTGATGTGTATGCATTGATAGATACGGGTTCTACATTCTCTTATATTACCCCATATGTTGCTGGTTGTATTGGGGTGAAACTCGAGTCAATTAAACCCTTTGAGGTACTCACTCCGGTTGGTGATCCCGTGATAGCAAAACAAGTGTACAAAAATTGTGTCGTCGTGATATGTGATCGTCAGATCAAAGCTGATTTGATTGAGCTGAAAATGGTAGATTTCGATGTAATCATGGGTATGGATTGGTTGGCATCGTGCTATGCTAATGTTGATTTCCGGACAAAAGTGGTTTGATTCCAATTTCCGGGAGAGCCCGTGCTTGAATGGAAAGGTAATGCAGCATCGCCAAAGGGTAGGTTTATTTCCTATCTCAAGGCAAGGAAGATGATAGCCAAGGGTTATATTTATCACTTAGTTCAGGTTCATGACACAGAGGCAAAGCCGCCAACTTTCCAGTCAGTTCCGGTAGTGAATGAATTCCCAGATGTGTTTCCGGACGAACTTCCAGGTCTTCCACCAGAAAGAGAGATTGACTTCTCCATAGATGTGTTATCGGACACCAAGCCCATTTCTATTCCTCCTTATCGAATGGCCCCGGCGGAATTGAAAGAGTAAAAGCACAGCTGAAAGATCTGCTTGACAAGGGGTTTATCAGACCCAACTCATCGCCGTGAGGAGCTCCAGTTTTGTTTGTAAGAAAGAAAGACGGATCTCTACGGATGTGCATCGATTACAGGCAATTGAACAAAGTGACGATAAAGAACAAATATCCTCTTCCAAGGATTGACGAGTTATTCGACCAATTGCAAGGTGCCAAGTGGTTTTCTAAAATAGACTTGAGGTCGGGTTATCATCAAGTGAGGGTTAGAGAAGCGAATATTCCCAAAACAGCCTTCAGAACGAGATATGGCCACTATGAATTTCGAGTGATGTCGTTTGGGCTAACTAACGCTCCGGCCGTGTTCATGAATCTGATGAATAATGTATTCATGTCGCTCTTGGATTTGTTTGTCATAGTATTTATTGATGACATTCTAGTATATTCTCGCACAGAATCAGAACATGCAGATCATTTGAGAATTGTACGTGGCATTCTTTGAGCCCGAGAATTGTATGCAAAATTTTCCAAGTGCGAGTTTTGGCTAAATTCTGTAACATTTCTGGGCCATGTTATTTCCAATGATGGCATTCGATTCGACACTCAGAAAATTGAAGCGGTGAAGACTTGGCCAAGGCC
This sequence comes from Lycium barbarum, assembly GCF_019175385.1. NCBI lineage: Eukaryota > Viridiplantae > Streptophyta > Magnoliopsida > Solanales > Solanaceae > Lycium > Lycium barbarum. The sequence goes on from NC_083341.1 coordinate 83,806,851, forward strand.
TACAACGCCCACAGAAGTTTGTAGTTTTCTGGGTTTGGCAGGTTATTATCGAAGGTTCGTAGAGGGATTTTCGTCTATTTCAGCCCTATTGACGAAGCTAACCCAGAAGTCAGCAAAGTTTCAATGGGATGATGCCTGTGAGCGCAGTGTCCAAGAGTTGTAAAACAGGTTGACCTCAGCCCCGGTTCTAACACTTTGAGAAGGGCCAGATGGCTATGTTGTGTATTGTGACGCTTCCGGTGTCGGATTGGGATGCGTATTGATGCAACATGGTAAGGTTATTGCATATTCTTTGAGACAATTGCGGAAACATGAGAAGAATTATCCAACTCATGATCTCGAACTAGCTGCGGTTATTCATGCCCTAAAAATATGGAGGCATTATTTATACGGGGTGCACGTTGATATTTATACAGATCACAAGAGTCTTCAGTACATTTTTAAACAGAAGGAGCTGAATGTACGGCAGAGGTGGTGGTTAGAATTATTAAAAGATTATGATGTTAACATTTTATACCACCCCGGGAAGGCGAATGTAGTAGCCGACGCACTTAGCCGCAGATCAATGGGCAGTTTATGTGAAGTCCCTCCGGAAAGGAAAGATATGGTTCAAGAACTTCATCGATTGGCTAATCCTGGAGTGCGTGTAATTGATTCGGGCAATGCCGGGTTTAGTATAAATGATTCCACAATTTCGTCCTTGGATATGGAAGTGAAAGAAGGGAAGTGCGAAGATCCGTAGTTGTGTCATTACAGAGACACGTCTCATGGAAAGGAAAAGTCTCCGTTTGAAGTCTCTATGGATGGAATTCTTAGATACCGAGGCAGGTTATGTGTGCCGAATGTAGCAGAATTGCGCCGACAAATTCTAGAAGAAGCACATTGTTCTCGGTATTCTATACACCCAGGTGCAACCAAAATGTATCGTGATCTCAAGACGATGTATTGGTGGGATGGAATGAAGAGAGACATAGCCAAGTTTGTGGCGCAGTGTCCAAATTGCCAACAAGTAAAAGTTGAACATCAGAAGCCAGGGGGCTTGTTACAGGTAATAGAAATCCCTACTTGGAAATGGGAAGTGATAAACATGGATTTTATAGTGGGATTACCTCGTTCCCGTGGCAAGTATGATTCTATATAGGTGATCGTGGATAGGCTGACGAAAGCATCCCATTTTCTTCCAGTCAAGACCACGTACTCAGCGGAAGACTATGCAAGGTTGTATCTCAAAGAAATTGTGCGACTCCATGGAATCCCATTATCTATTATCACAGATAGAGGAGCACAGTTTACAGCTAAGTTCTGGAAGTCTTTTCAAGAAGGTTTGGGCACGCAAGTGAAGTTTAGCACGACATTTCATCCGCAAACTGATGGGCAGGCTGAGCGTACTATTCAAACCTTAGAAGATATGCTACGAGCGTGTGTGTTGGATTTCGGTGGTAGCTGGGATGACCACTTACCCCTTATTGAATTCGCATACAACAATAACTACCATTCTAGCATACAAATGGCTCCATATGAAGCTTTATATGAGAGGAAATGTAGATCTCCAATCAAATGGTTCGTAATAGGAGAAGCACAACTAGTGGGCCCTGAATTGATCCAACAAGCAATAGAAAAAGTCAAGGTGATCCAAGATCGGTTGTTGACAGCCCAAAGTCGCCAAAAATCCTATGCGGACAACCGCCGACGAGACTTGGAATTTCAAGCCGGTGATTGGGTGTTCTTGAAAGTGTCGCCAATGAAAGGGGTGATGAGATTTGGTAAGAAAGGGAAGCAAAGTCCCAGATACATTAGACCCTACACAATTATCCATAAGGTGGGTCATGTAGCCTATGAATTGGACTTTCCTTCAGAGCTTGAGTCCGTACACCCAGTTTTTCATGATTCAATGCTCCGCAAGTGTATTGGAGACCCAACAAGAATAGTTCCGGTTGATGATGTCGAAGTGACAGGAAAACTGGAATATGAAGAAGTGCCTGTTGCCATTTTAGATAGACAGGTGCGAAGACTTCGAAATAAAGAGGTCGCTTCAATCAAAGTTTTATGGCGAAACATCAATAGGGAAGAAATGACTTGGGAAGCAGAAGAGAAGATGAAAGCCAAATATTCGCATCTATTCCAATCTCCAGAAGTGGTTCATGATGATGCGTCGAGATTATAAGGTATGTATGCTTACTTCTATGCCTTTGGTCGTGTGTGGCCATAAATATGTTGCTTTTATGTTATGGCCCTGTGAGGCAGTGGTATGATATTATGAGATGCTGTGACAGGATGGTAGTACCATATTATAGGGGAAACTCTGGCAAAATTTTCTAGAATCCCCGATGACCTAACATTCGGGGACGAATGTTCCAAAAAGGGGGGAAGAATGTTACACCTCGGAAGATTCCCCGTGAACGTACGATGAATAAGGCCAACAACGAATACGAGTGTATGATGTTTTACTAAGAAGGGAATACTACTCATGTGTTTTGAAAATGAGAAAGTTACGAATTTGCATTTCGTCCCAGTGGTCGTAAAATGGAATACGGTCCGTAAAGTGCCATCGTCTTTCAACTATCAAAATTTCAACTTTCTGTTAAATGCTTCAAATGGTTAAAAACGACTTGGAATACGGATCGTAAATTAAAATACGGCCCGTAAACTGAGTCGTAAACTGCCATGATCTCCAGCATGCCTTTCTGTTTTGATATGCTTAAATACGGTCGCGAAAGACGGACCGTATACCAGAATACGGCCCGTAAAGTGGGGTTTACGACCACTGTGCATCTCGACTACTGTTCATAAAATAAAAACAGATTTTTGTGATTACTATAAGGGACCCTTTTCATTCATTTCATTTCATTTTCTCATCTACACCACTCAAGAACTCTCTAGAAAATTCTCCAAACACTTCAACCAAAAGAATAACAAGGAAATCAATGATCAACAACATTAAATCCATGAAACAAAGTGTGTGAAACTCAAGTGAAGTTCATCCAAACCAAGAAGTTCCAAAAAAGAGTGAAGTAGGGTTTTGGTGCTAGAGGAGTAAATCCATTCAAAGCTTGTTCAACCATCATCTAAGGTAAGTTTCATGACCATTTCATGTTGTTTAAGGTATTGGAAGGTTAAGACACCCGAATTGTAGAAAAGCATAGCAAATGGGTCATAAATGAGTGAATAGTGCCACGAGTGAATGGTAGTTGTTTTGAATCATGAATGTTAGTGTGGTTTGAGTATGAATACGTTATAAATGACATGTAAACCATGAGATAAGTGTGATACATGAGAAACCCCAAACCATAAATGTGGGAAAAATGAAGAGAAATGGTGGATCGTGGTCATTGTATATGAATGCTGATTGTCGATTGCTATATTGTAATTGTTGTGGTGGGTGTTGGAAGTTGACATGAAATATGGGAAAAGTAGTGTAAACAAAGGAAGTGCTGCCCAATTGTCTCTAGAAATAGTAGTGCGTTCTTATAGTCGATTAACTAACGTAAATGCGAATCCTCTTTTGAAGGTAGAAACACGATATCGAAGGAGAACAAGCGAGCGATAGTTTAGTTAAACGTCAAAGGTATGTGAGGCTAGTCCCTTCTTTCTAATGGCATGAATCCTATAGCGTAACTTGTTTCTTATCCATGAGCCTATGTCTATAATTAGCTACACAAGGTAATGAGTTAAAGTGTAGAAAGTCTAATGATGTTATTTATCGCTTACACTCACCTTATATGCTAATTCCTTCAAGGTGAGGCAGAATGTCCATGATTGTTCCATAATGCAATCGGGGGATCACGACCTTACGTCACCCCGATAGAGTATGTATTATGATAAGCTAAGCATACTGTGATGAGCATATGATGATATTACTATTACACCGCGCCTATTTGGCCGGGCAGTCACCGCCAAGGCGGGTAGCTATGCGATACACCATGGCCAGATGGCATGGGCAGACACCACTAGTGGGCGGCATGAGATGTTACCCCGGACGCGGGAGGCCTGAACGTGGGCTCATGTTATGATTATCACACCGATCCGATATGGACGGGCAGTTTATACATGATGCATATATGATATGATATGATGATGAGCATGAGTAAGACAACATGATTTGTTTTCTTATACTTGGCAGTTAGATTCCGATGTTCCATATGAGTATCTTCTTTATATCATTGTCTTACTTCATTGTTTATGCCTCTCATGCTCAGTACAATATTCGTACCGACGTCCGTTTTCTTTGGACGCTGTGTTCATGCCCACAGGTAGACAGGGAGGAGAGCTCGATCCAGATCCATAGTAGCTATCAGCTGATTGGAAGCCCTCCATTGTCCCGGAGGTGCTTATAGCTATTCTTTTGTGTATATATATAGCCTTGTATATGTATTTTGGGCACGACGGGGTCTTGTCCCGTCCCTATGTTCAGTTCCCCAGTAGAGGCTCATAGATACGCAGTGCGGGTTAGATGGTCTCACGAGATCGCTGCTGTATATCTATACCTATATATTTTTTTTTGTTAGCCCAAGGGCACATGTACATGAAAGTATTTTATGTTTCCATACGAGATATGATTTTTCCTACGCTATGAGCATAAAGATGATAAAAATGGTATAAAATGAGCGACAGAATGAGCGGTGCTCGGTGGTTAGCCCCGGGTACCCGTCGCGGCCCCTAGCTGGGTCGTGACAACATGATTTTTAAGGGAACGTTGATTGGTACACATGTATACCATGTGAAATTTGTCTCAAGTAGCAGTGATGCTAGTTCATCCAGTGAACCTAGAGTGAATCTAGAATATGTAAACTGGAAAAAGTAGGATCAATTGATTCTAACTTGGATGTTATCATCCCTGACTGAAGGGGTATTGGCACAAGTTTTTGGATATTGTACTTTATATGGAATCTTCGAAAAATCCATGTTTACCTCACACTTGAAGGTAAGAACAATGCGGTTTCACATGCAGTTGCAAATAACTATAGAAGACACTATTTGATGGTGGATTAACTTCAAAAGATGAAGATAATAGGTAACAACCTTGTAGCTGATTCTAAAACTATCAATGATGAGGATCTAGTTTTTTATATTCATGGTGTTGTAGGACCTAATTAAGACACACTTGTTATTTCTGTATTATTTAGGGTTGAACTTATCTCGCTTGTTTATCTTCATGGGCTACTAATTAGCCATGAATATCATCTTGAAAAACCAACCCCGTTGAGCAAACCTTGGCACATACTCATCTCACTACTCGGGCACTAAATGAACATAACAATAAGAGGAACAATAACTATAATAAGATTCAAGAAGGACGATTGGACATGGAAGTGGACAAAGTGGAGAAAGTTTTTCTAGCCAATATCTTCATAAACCATTCAACCGCTTCAAGCTATACCCCTGAGAAAATAATTAGAAAATATAAGCACAAACAATACATACTAATTACAAGACCATACAAGACACCATAACACTAAACATTTTTTTTTGTCAAACTGAAAAAAATTTATTAAACCAAGTGATAAGTTTATACACTACTGATTCTCTTTGGACTATGCAATCAGATCCTCTGCATTCCTACACTAAGCTAGCTAAAATTACATATAAAAGCTTCAACATGATATTGCTGTAATCTTGCTAACACACTACTCCATTTACATTGATGTTGCCCTCTAATATGTAACTCTTAAGACAATTTCTCTGACATGTTGAATTGTTGTTCTGCTCCTTCCTTGAAATATCTTGGCATTGCTCTCTATCCAAATGTGATATGTCACTACAGAGCTGAGGAATCCCAATATACTGGATCTTGGTCTGTTGTTGAGGACTTATTGAGAGAGTTAATCTATCTTTGTGCTCCATGTTCCAATTTGTCTATGAATTCCCAATCATGCTAGTATTGTTTGCCATATAAACTTGGAGTATTTTCCATCAAAGAACAAATGTTGCATTGTTTCCACATACTTGAGTTGCATAATGCACAGTCTAATGGCACCTGAATGCCCCATTTGACCAGCCTATCCACTGTTGCAAGTTTGCCCTGTACTGCTAGCCACATAATGAACTAGTGTCTTGGTAGAGCACCTGATGAGAGCAAGAAATTTTTCCACACTAAACATATAACACCATGAATAGCATATACCCCCTACTACTCCACCCCGCACTATCCTAAGGTTGATTCTAACGGGGCTGGACTAACTTAAACTCTATCACTATTGGTAGTAAACGGTATTGGACCAACCTGCACTCTATTCGCTGGTGGTCTAGAACAGTGTTGGACTAACCTGCACACTATTCGCTAGTGGTCGAGAGCGGTGTTGGACCAACCTACACTTTATTCCCGAATTGAAATGATGATGCTAGACCAACCTATACTCTATAACTCTATTTCAAATGCTATATCCACACGCTAAGTGTCGTACTCTAGGTATGCCCCCAAAAAGGTCACGGTGCCCATATTTCTACCTAATGTATGCTTGTCTCAACACATAGGCTGGTGGACCCACATAGGCATATCACGCAAGTAGTGAAAAGCAAGGATAACAAAATTAAGAATCCTCAATACTGCTCAAACGAGAGTCCAGATGCACGCAAGCTATCCAAAATCATGATCAAAAACCTCATAATAGCTAGTTTTGGATCTCGATCAAAGCCAAACTTTAACTGCTCAGGTCAACTTTTGATCAACCTGCTAGGAATTCTCCCAACACACTCCAATAGATAGTCCTCATCTAAAGGAGTTCAATTATATGCTAAAATTTGAATTGTGATGAGAAACGACACATAAATATAGGTTTGACTCATTTTTTAATATCGGGTAAAACTACTATTTGTCAATTGGCTCGAAATTCAATAAATTTATATTTCCATGAAGCCTATGACTCAAGGATTCCAAATCCATAATCAAACTTAATTTTTTTTAAAATAAAAATCGATGATTAATTGAGCATTTTTCTCAAATTTAGCTGTACGGCAAGAAACCCGATCAAAGAAGGTGTGAAAATGTTACCTCAGTGTTTCTACTTGATCCTCAACATTTTTCACAGAGGATATTCTCTCAAAATTTCAAAAAATAATAAAGAGTTTGCATTATATTTTCTTTTGTAACACAATTGGGACAAATCTGATATTTTTATAATTGTTGCATCAGAAAAATCAACACTCATCTATTTCAAATTTAATTCTCTGAAACATATTAGACAAACTCAAAATTGGAAGAAACTAGATTCTACGAGTTACAAATAATGATATGGACCTAAACATGCGGTCCAATTACCATTTGGACCACGTATGTACAAAAGGGGTCAGGTTCTTTATTTTGTTTTTAAAAAATAATGTATATGCAGAATGCATTCCAAACCCACCCCAACTACCTCGAATTTTAACCAAATTTTGAAGATATGTCCCAAATTGCTATCCTGAGCTACTAGAAATCTCGGAACATAATTCAAGCTTCTAAATCTAAAAATGATCCGGTCCTCATGTTATCCACCACTTAGAAAGACTATTCTCGAACATGTCAAATTCCTTAATAAAAGTTAGAATTCGAAAAGACCAATTCCTATACGTCACAAATGAGAAAATAGAACTACCAGTGTAATCAGAACCCAAATCCAACCATATTTAAGCAAAATAAGTTGAAACGCCACAATGCATGCCCTCGTGAACCTCACCTTTTAACTACCATGAAGAGATTACTTTGCAACCTTAAATTTAATACACCATTCCTCTTGGTCCCTATCCTTGATGTATATATAGAGGTATACACCTTTGTAGTTATATTAATTCAAATCTTATAGGTATCGACGCTGTTGAAGCAATTGCTTATCGAATAGCTGCACAACGACAAAATTTGATTCGAGAGGTAGCAGATGATCTCGCCGCCATGACAATATTGATAATAAAATCCTCACTCTCATCTATAAAAGGATTAATGAAGACATGTCGAGAATTTTTTTTCACTGAACCCAAGAAAAGATGCAGATGATTCTGATTTCAGACAAGGGAAAGAATGTTGTTGAGTCTAACAAACATAGCTCTAAGAAGAATTTTTGAAAGCGGCTTCCAGTAAAGTCAAGTCTCTTAGAAGACTCCTAATGGTGTGGATCCTAAAAGGTTTCTACATCAGTAGAGCAAAGCTGATAGTTTTGAGAAAATGATGAAGAACCACTCCAACTATTGAGGAAGCTCTAGAAGAGGAGAGTAATTGTGAAGAGAAAAGTTCTGATGATAATGATGATGTGTCTTCTGAAGAACAATCAGTAAATATAACAATCTCAATTTCAAGAAAAATAATTTTGATGAAATTAACATTCTATGAGAAGATGAGGAGACTTCCAAAGAAGATGGCAAAAATCATCTGAAATCACAAGATGAATGTTGTTGTGCAATCTTGGCAAAGTTGAGGAAGAAAAATTGAGATACTAAAGAACGTTCTGGGAATTCCAACCATAAGATTTGAGGAGTACTGTTGACAATTGAACCATGTGTTGAAGAAAGATCTTTTTTATTTATGTGATACATGAATGTTCTTAGTTATGTATTAGAAAGTTAATATTAAGATATATGTATAATATATATTAGGAAAGAGGAAAAGAATAGAATTAAAATATGATAAATGTACTAGATTAGGCACATGCTAGAAGAACGCCACTATTTACCTACGTACTATAGCCATTTTATGAAAGCTAGTTAAGTGAAGTAAAGAAGAATTACTTTCAATCACTCGTCTTTAAAGAGAATTTGAGATATTGACAGTATACTCCTCTTCAAAATATCCCCACACCTTATTTACTAATATGATTGGTATAATCTCTTATAAAAACATTAGTAAAATAAACAAAGGGACTTAATTTTTTCAATAAAGTTTCGAGATACCCATTAATAGGGAAAACTATACAAACTACCCTAAAGAAAAAGTATTTACGCGAAATTGCCTCCATAAAATTTAATTACAGCTGCTGCCAATGCGAAATAAACTATTTACCCGAGCTATCACTTCCATACTGTCACTATGTCAGATTTAAGTACAATGATGACTGTGATGTGCTTTGTAGGGTTCATCTATCAACCTCGAATCCGGGCGCACTTTCTTTCTTGTGCCAGGGATTTTGGCCCCCGCTTTCTTTGCATTCCTTTTCTGACCCATTCCTGCAAAAGACACATCATATTAGTTACCATGGAACAGTCGATCAAAGATAAGACAACTTGACTGTGCGCAAAATCTTTGTTCTGTCTGTGACCGTAAACTCAAAAGACGGACCGTAAACTGATTTACGGACCGTAAATTACGATCGTAAACTGAGCAGTTTCTTGGAGAACATTCTGTCCCGTCATGACATGCTTAAATTCGGACCGTAAACTGAAATACGGTCCGTAAAGTACGATTGTAAACTGCTTAGTTCTTTGGAGAACATTCTGCTCATTCGTGACATGCTTAAATACGGACCGTAAACTGAAATACGGTCCGTAAAGTATAGTCGTGTTTCGCATCACAGACAGAGACATATTCTGATTTCAAGATTTCGTTGCACATCTCAGTTTCACATTGTTTTTGGGGATTAGGTTACGCAGACTTCACCCATTTTCTACCAATTTTGCATAATTCCCGCAAGAGTCAAGCTATTGGTGGGCAGACCAAAACTTCAAAATTTGAATTTTAAAGTATGGAATGCCCTCCAACCCATTTGGGTTTTATTAACAAATTCCCACGAGAATTGAAATAATTTAACACATCTATCCTCTCACAAGATCATTAACCAAGGTAAGTAGACCCTTAATCTCACAAAACTTAGCCTAATCAAATACTTACCATCAAGTTTACATTCACTGCTGGAAAATAAGAGTAGAGAGTGTCAATCATACCTTCTTATTATGACCCAACAGATGGAAATCGGCAAAACTTGGAGAACACAACTTCAATCACAACCAACTTTAAACCTAGGGCAGAGAGATTACGAATTTTGGGAAGAGTGGGTTTGTTTTTGGGTGTGAGTTGTGTATTTATAGGGTTTAGAAAGATGGAAGATGATGGGTTTATGGTGGGAATCGTGGGGGTTGAGGAGAGTTCAGGACGGATCGTTACTGGAGGGAAGTTTAAAAGAGGGAGAAGTTTATGGGGTGAGGTGCTCTGCCTGTTGATTTAAATCGCGATCTATTTTTTTTTAATTTCTAAATACGGTCTGTAAAGTGATTTACGACCCATATTTAGAGATGTTGATGTGGGTAGTACACTGTATTGTCTCATGATAGTTTACGATCAGGTTTACGGACCGTATTGTGAAATACAGTCCGTCCTCCATGGTCGTAAACTGTCATGTTACATTACAGTGCTTACTGTTTTGTGACATTGTTAAATACGCCCTGGTTTACGAGCCGTATTGTGGAATACGGTCCGTAAACTGCAGGCGTATTTTGCAATGCTACGAGACAGTTTCTTACAACTGAACTTACCTGCTTTTCAGCAATATTTTCTGCAATATATTCCTGCACCAAAACAACCATTACCCTATATGTAATAAAAAACAAACTAAAAAAATAAACATTACACTTGAGTTGCCTCCCAAGAAGCGCTTGATTTAACGTCGCGGCACGACGGTGGTGACCATTCACTCCTTATCTTGGTACATCGGATCATTGTTCGTTTTGAGGTGCTTCAACCTGTAGCGATCGACAATCCTATCCTCCGAAACCATTCCGTGATAGTGCTTCAATCTCTGCCCATTCACCTTAAATGTCCGAGTACCATCTCCGGACTTTAACTCAATTGTTCCATGGGGTGAAACACCTACCACCTCAAACGGACCAGACCACCTTGATTTAAGCTTACCAGGCAGCAACTTCAACCGAGAGTTAAATAGCAATACAGGATCATCCTTGTAGAACTCTCGCTTTAGGATCTTCTTGTCATGGTATTGCTTCATCCTTTCTTTATAAAGTGTTGCACTCTTATATGCCTGGTACCGAAATTCATCCATTTCATTTAGTTGAAACAACCTGAGCTTGGTTGCTTCCTCCCAATCCATATTCAGTTTCTTCAGTGCCCACATAGCCTTGTGCTCAAGTTCAACCGGCAAGTGACAAGCTTTTCCGAATACAAGCTTGAAGGGTGAAGTCCCAATCGGAGTCTTGAAAGCAGTCTGGTATGCCCATAGAGCATCATCAAGCTTACGGGCCCAATCAGTTCTATTTGCATTCACTGTTTTCACTAGAATACTCTTGATCTCCCTGTTGGACACTTCAACCTGTCCACTTGTCTGAGGGTGATAAGGTGTTGCCACCCTATGTTTTACACCATATTTCTTCATCAGTCCCGCGAAAGCTCTATTACAAAAGTGGGATCCACCATCGCTGATTATAGCCCTCGGAGTACCAAAACGAGTAAATATGTTCTTCTTGAGGAACCCCATAACACTCTTGGCCTCATTATTAGGTAAATCGACCGCTTCTACCCATTTTGACACATAGTCCATAGCAGCCAAGATGTATTTCATGCCACCCGAACTCACAAAGGGTCCCATAAAGTCAATCCCCTAGACATCAAACACTTCTACCTCCATAACAAAATTCATAGGCATTTCTTGCCTTCTGCCGATATTCCCTTGCCTCTGACATTGATCACAGGACCGTACCAATAGATTAGCATCATGAAAAATATTCGGCTAGTAATAGCCGCACTCAAGTACCTTAGCCGCAGTCCGGTTTCTGCTATGATGACCCCCAACAGGAGAGTCATGGCACGCCTTTAGAATCGCCATCACTTCACTTTCCGGAACACAACGTCGAATGATGTTGTCAGCGCATGTTCGGAACAAATAAGGCTCGACCCAATAGTACTGTTGAGCATCCCGCAAGAATTTCTTCTTTTGGTAGACTTTGATATCTTCTGGAACTATGCCTGTTACCAAATAATTGGCAATGTCAGCATACCACGGTGCCACCTCATTTGACATAGCCAACACCCTCTCATCCAGAAAAGCATCATCTATATCAAGCTCATCAGAAGGTCTCCCAGCCTCTTCAAGCCGAGAGAGATGGTCAGCAACCTGGTTTTGTGTGCCCTTGCGGTCCTTCACCTCAAAATCAAACTCTTGCAGCAATGGCACCCATCTAATCAGTCGCGGCTTTGCTTCCTTCTTTGCCATGAGGTATCTCAAGGCCGCATGATCAGTGTAAACCACTACTTTGGACCCCAACAAGTAGGCCCAAAATTTCTCAAAAGCAAACACAATGGCAAGCAACTCTTGCTCCGTCACTGTGTAATTCATCTGGGCAGCATTCAGTGTTCTGCTTGCATAATAGATCGGGTGCATAATTTTATTGTGCCTCTGCCCAAGCACAGCACCTATTTCAAAACCACTAGCATCACACATCAGTTCAAATGGCAAAGACCAGTCAGGAGCAACAATAATAGGAGCAGTAGTGAGACGATATTTCAACTCCTCAAACGCCTTCTGAAACTTATCATCAAACACAAATTTAGCCTCTTTTTCAAGAAGCTTGCACATTGGATTGGCAATCTTGGAGAAATCTTTGATGAAGCGCCTGTAGAATCCAGCATGTCTCAAGAAACTTCGGACACCTTTGACTGAGATAGGTGGTGGAAGTTTTGCAATCACATCAATTTTCGCTTGATCGACCTCGATTCCTTTTTCAGAGATTTTGTGACCGAGGATGATTCCTTCCTTCACCATAAAGTGGCACTTCTCCCAATTTAGCACCAGATTGGTCTCCTCACACCTTTTTAGCACTTGACGCAGATGGCCAAGACAATCTTCAAATGGATCACCCACCACGGAAAAGTCATCCATGAACACTTCCAAGAAATCCTCTACCATGTCAGAGAAGATTGACATCATGCACATTTGAAAAGTGGCTGGCGCATTACACAAACCAAACGGCATCCGGCTGAATGCAAATGTCCCATAAGGACAAGTAAAAGTGGTATTCTCCTAATCCTCCAAAGCAATGTTGATCTGATTGTAGCCCGAATAACCATCAAGGAAGCAATAGTAGGAACACCCTGCTAGCCTATCAAGCATCTGATCAATGAAGGGCATAGGGAAATGGTCCTTGCAAGTGGCTGTGTTGAGCTTGCGATAGTCCATGCAAACTCTCCATCCGGTGACAGTTCTGGTCGGGATCAACTCATTCTTTGCATTCGGCACAACAGTAATGCCTCCCTTCTTAGGAACACATTGGACTGGGCTTACCCATTTACTGTCAGCAATTGGGTGAACCACGCCTGCATCCAGCCATTTGATGATCTCTTTCTTGAAGACCTCTTGCATATTCTCATCCAGTCGCCTCTGATGCTCTACATTCGGTTTGCTATCTTCCTCCAACTGGATTTTGTGCTCACAGATCCCAGATGGAATACCTCGAATGTATGCTATGATCCCAGTAGTTCTATTTTCCAGATCAAGATTCATCTTCTTTGGGTGGTATGTATATGAGCCCAACCCAACAAGTGAATTAACTGTCTCCACATAGCCTTCCATGTCTTCAGCATCGAAATTCATAAGAATACCAGCTAAAGCCTCACCCAAACTTTCTTCTTCCATCTTGAACTCCACTGCTTCATCAACAGCATCGAATGAATCAATTACCGAAATACTCTCGTAAGCACTTGGTAACTTCATCCCTTTGCTAGCCTGAAAAGTCACTTCTTCATTGTTGACTCGGAACTTGATTTAATTTTTCTCCAAATCCATTAGAGCCCTCCCTGTAGCAAGGAAAGGTCTCCCCAGAATGATAGGAATGTCCCGATCAACAGGACAGTCAAGAATCACAAAATCAGCGGGCAACATAAAATCACCAACCCGCACAATTACATCATCAACCACCCCAACAGGTATTTTGATATACCTATCAGCCATCTGCAATCTCATAGCAGTCAACCTTGACATCCCCAAACCTGATTGTTTATATATAGCAAGGGGCATCAAATTTATACTCGCCCCATTATCACACAAAGCACGAGCAAAATCATGGTGCCCAATAGAACAAGGAATAGTGAACGCCCCAGGATCTCCCTTTTTCTGAACAGTTGTAGTTGAAATGATGGAACTCACAGTGTGAGTCAAACTCACGGTTTGCAGCTGCACCGTTTTCTTCTTAGTCAGCAGATCCTTCAAATATTTTGCAAAATCGGGCATCTCCTTGACAGCTTCCAAAAAGGGAAAATTCAGAGATAACTGCTTCAGCTGATCATAAAACTTCTCGAACTTAGCATCTTCCTTCTTCTTTACCAACCTCTGAGGAAAAGGAGGTTTAGATTTGAAAAGCTGCGTCAAAGGGCGGAGAGCCCCTTTTACAGCCTGCTTGCTTGTGTTTTCAGCTTCGTCACCATCTCTGGAATATCAGCAACCTTCTTGTTAGTAGGATTCTCATAAGCAATAATGGATGCTTCATACTGCACCTCATCCTCTTCGTCTATCTGCTCAAGACCATTCACCTTCTCAGTAGCCCCCTGGAGTGTCTTACCACTCCTAGTAGTGATGGAAAACACACGATGTACACTACCTCCCCCATTCTTGGGATTTGGAATAGTGTCACTCGGAAGTCCTCCCTTTTTAGGAGGGTGCTGCTCTCTAGAAATATCCCACATCTGCGACTCAAGCTTCTGAATAGCTGCTGTATGGGAACCCACTGTTTCTGTCAGCCCAGATAAAGTCCTTTCAGACTTAGATGATTGGCCAAAATCTTCTCAAGCATTGCTTCAACCTTCGAACTACCTTGCTCTGTTGACTGCCCTTTTGGTGGTATATAAGGATTGGAAGTCTTGTTCCCAAAATTGTTGTTGTTGTTCTAGCGCTACCATATGGTACCACATCAATATTGTTTGAGTGCCAAGCTTGATTATGAGTCGTCAGCTTGTTAAGTATGGCGGTCACTCATCGAAAGGTCTTATTTATAAAACAACCATCAGCTGCATTATTAGCTACTGACTGTGTCACTGGATCTAACCCTCGGTAGAACTTCTCCATTAATATATGTTCCAGAAAACCATGATTCGGGCTCTTCTGCAAATACTCATTGAATTTCTCCCAGGCTTCATATAGTTGTTCCCCCGGTCGCTGCTTGAATTCATATATCTTGTCACGAATTTCAGCCTTCTTACTAGGGGGTACCACTTTGTCAGAAAAGAAGCTACCATCTCTGCCCATGAAGTAATCGAATTTCGAGGCAGCTTCTCGAACCATGTTCTTGCCTCTCCAGCTAAGGAATATTTAAATAATGTCACGACCCAACCCCGTGGGCCGCGACTGGTATCCTAACTGGATACCCATACGTACCTACCTGACCGAATCAGCGACCCAGACAGAATATTTCAAATAAGTGTTTACAGATTCAAGCCAATACAGATACGGCGCGCGCGAAAATATATATACATATGCATACTGAAACTTTTGCATAAGCCGATGAGGCTAACATAGCAGACAGAGTCACAAAATCGTACGCACCTACCTGAACAGATGTAACCCGTAACCCACATACATATCTACAGGCCTCTAACAGACATACAGAATCAGATGACGGGACAGGGCCCCGCCGTACCCAGAATTGTCATACATACAGAATATACAGATGTCAGAAGATATATACCAAAAGTATTCGCTCCGGATCAAAGGAGCTCTTCAAAATAGCATAATCTGAGTCCTAGACTGGCGGTGTATCTCCAGGTGCGTCTGTACCTGCGGGCATGTAACGCAGCCCCCGAAGAACCGGGGGTCAGTACGAAAAATGTACCGAGTATGTAAAGCGGAAATGTATCAAACATAATCATAATCTGGACCAGAAACACAGAAATATAATAGACAGAATCATAAGCCGAACAGACAGACGGAAGTATACCGGACAGAGTCACAATCCAGACGGACAGACAGAACCATGGTCCAGATTGACAGACAGAATCATAATACATACGGACAGAATCACAATACATACGGACAGACAGACGTGTGCCGGACAGAATTATGCATGCAGAGTCATACAGAATCATACAGAGTCATGTGCTTATATAAATGCTGATAGCACATACATACATACATACAGATCCCGGCCATGTCACGGGGGCGCGGTAAACAGAACCCGGCCCTCTTAGTACGGGACGCGGTGGACAGACAGAATCAGATAATGTGCCATCCTGGCCGCCATCCCCATACACAGATCATGATATCATACTGATATAAACAGATCTCGGCCCGCACACCGAGGGACACGGTGAACAATGCAGAGGAATATGCACGATAACAGAACTTGGCCCGATACGCAGTGAAGGAAGCATTGAGACATCCACGAACAGATTAATGAGAAACCACACACATACAGACTCAATCAAACTGAAGTATGCCAAGCGGCGAGTCAAATCAGAGTATTCGGATGGTATTCATAATACGCGCCTATATCCTACTTGGGAAGGCACGACAGATTATCACCAAAATCATATTTTCAGATGTCAAAACCATTTTGCAAGATTTATATAAAAGCAGTCATATCATGGTCAAAATGATAGTTCAGATGTTGCCTGTGAAAAACGGACAGAAAGAAGGCAATTTAGGCCATACAAGAGGTATCGGGGCTCCGTGGGCCCACCTCGGACCAACTCGAGGCGACATCCGTAAATGACTGATAAAAGACCTTATGAGGTCATCCATAATCATTTAGAAGTATTCCGACTCCGTTTAAGGAAAGTTTCATACAAAAGTTCACTTTAAAGACGTTTTATAAGGAAAGGGTTTCAATCTTACTGAAGGAATTGGAGCGGATTTCCATCTCGAATTCCAAGGAACGGAGTCGTATTTAAGGCTCACGGTCGAGCCTATCATGTTCAGAACATGCCTAAGAATAAAGGGGAAGGCTTTACATACCTCGATTGCGCCTTACGCTCGCTTGGCTTCGATTCCAATTTCGTCCAGAATCTAGAAATGGTCAAGTTTACCAATTGTCAAATTTAAGCTTCTCAATAATCCAAACTTATTACATCCTTGCCTACCGAAATTTCGGCAGCATTTCCCCTATATATATATCATCCCCGAGACTTAGCTCGGCTTAGTTTATCAACACAGCAACCCAGAAACAACATCAATGACAACAACAAGCATTAAAACACATAATATGGCATAACTAGCCATCTTTCCGACATAACACAATATCTTTCATTCCAACCTTACACTTCCAAACCAATCTTATTATTTTCATATTCATCACTTATCAAGATCACTACAACATGATTCGGAGGCATATCATATCGTTTTCACCAAATATACATAAGGTATACACGATATACAAGTTTCCTACCAAAACCATAATTCACCTACAACTTCCAATTTTTTTTTTTTTTACAAACATGTTCATGACACGTTCATACCTTCCAACTTCATCAATGACAATCATAATTTGCCTCTTACTACTTTCATTTCCACATTTACATAAACCATAATAAAGTTAAATAATTTCCTTCAACAACTTAATAACCATTCTTCCATAACAACAAAAACGATTATTCTTTCATTCACTTCACAATTAACACAATTAACATGCTAACAAAATTTAGTTCACCTTCCAACATCAACACACACCACACGGCCACATACTATATTCTCCAACTTCCATTAATTCATTCAACTTTCATTTCTAATACAATTCCCACATTAACAACAACTAGATTTCAACATAAATTCAAGTCACCATTAACATGCAATGCAAGCATATATACGGCCAACATGCATACAACCCCAACACACAAAATTTTATGCTTTTCATTCATTTACACACACTACATCATACATACATCTCCCATAACATAACAAAAGCATAAAATTCTTACCTTTCCTTCAAGTTCTTCACTTGCTACAAAAATCACTTTCTTGCCAAGATACTTATACCACCTTGTAGAGGACCTTGCACTTAGTAGTATTACACCAAAATTACAATTTTTGGGTTCAAGATTGAAGGGCTAGAATTTTTTTCTTTTTCTTTCCTTTCTTTCTCTCCCTCACCCGAAACCTCCTCTTTTTTTTCTTGCTTTCTCTTGAAGCTTCTACAAGATATAGATGACTTAATAGATAATTCTCACATGGAAAAAATAATTCCATGGACTTGGGTCAATGCTTGGCCAGTTGGGCCTCTCCCAATTGGGCCTCATTTTCTCTTATTTGTTTTTTGAGTCCAATAGGCTAGACTTTGTAATTCATGGAGCAAGTTTCCAAAATTCCAATTTTGCCCTTGGCCTCCTTTCGTAATCCCACACCATTGTATTCACGACCGACATATTCATACCAAGTAAGGTCCAAATATGGCCTTATTCATTACAAGTCAAGTTATCTCGAATTTTTCGAATATACAAAAATACCGGATGTAACAAATAACCTCAACCGAATAGCATCTTGTGGAACATTATTCTGGATGTGATTAGCACACAAATCCACAAAATTCTGCAAATGACGTTGAGGGTCATTCTCGGTAGAGTTCCGAAAGTATCCCTCAAGTTTCAACAGCTGGTATAGACAGGAGTCAATTTTCACAGTAGCAGCTCCAACTCGAGGTTGAACAATAGCAGATGCATAGTCCTCCTCTGGAACATGTTCAGCGAAAATATTCTCATCATCTGAATAATTCGCCTGATTGTTCAAACGATTCCCCTGGTTACCAGCACATTGATTTTGCTGATTTTGATTCATGTTCACCTGGTTTACACAGAGTAGCAAACAAGGTGTGATGGAATAAGCAAAAGACTTTAATCCGAATCGTATCCATACGATTTTGCACTTCTCGACAAATATCATCTGTTTTATTATTCTAAGCGGGTATTCATTTTTGGGTAAAGTAAACACTATTTAGTAATTTCAAAATCATATTCCCTAGCAACGGCGCCAAAAATTTGATAGGCTCAAATTACACCTATTAATGGTATAACGCGGACGTTGTCAAATATGGTAACCCAAAAAGGTTGGGGTCGAATCTCACAGAGAATATGGTGTAAAAAGGTTACTAAAGTCGTAGGATGCTAAGTTCTAGGTCTAATGTCTTAATCCGATGATTTTGATAAAATTTGTTTTTCTATAGCTAATTGCTATCTATTGCGTTGGTGGAAATTTATGGTAAAAGAAACTAAGGTTGTGTCCCCGCTAGATAGGATGTATGATCATGGGTATTGATCTTGATATACTTATAATGGATCATTATATGAATGCACTTAATCTCTATGTGAATCTATACTATTTCCCAATAAATAAAGATTATGTCTTTCTATGATTTTCCCAAATATAAGAAAGTAGCTATGAAGAATGATTAATCATGCCAAGTAAATTCTTCTTATTCCTAAGTGAATTTATTAAACAAAGTTTAAAGCTTTGAGTCCTTGTTAGTTGTTCTTACCAACCCTAATTATTTTCCCAAATAAATCAAGGTTTGTGGCTTTAATCTATGTTTGCAACCATTAATTATGAATGAAGAATGAAGAATAACTAAACCCTAATAATCCATTATGTGTATATCAATCACAAAACATCCATCATAGGGTTCACAACCCTAGTAAGGGAATTTAGCTACTCATGACAAAGAACAAGAAATAAGAAATTGAAGAATTCATAATTGCTTACTTTGGAAGAAAAGATGAATTGATAATACTTGAATTGATGTTTGAATCTTCAAAAACTAGAGAGTATTTAATGTTCTAAGTCAAGAGACAAAAATATAATAACTGATAACTATTAAAAACCCTACAATGACTATTTATAGGTTTCGAAAAAATAAAGTTACAGATTTGTACTTTGGTCCCGTCGACACGAAATACGATCCGTAAGTGAAATACGGACCGTAAATCAGTTTACGACCAAGTCGTCCTTCTAATTGTGATCAACTTCCGTCTTTTGAAATATTGACCGTAAAGTGGTTTACGGCCCGTAAACTGCCTGGTCGTCTTTCAACTTTCAAAACTCAGACTTTCTGCCAAATGCTCGAATGGTTAAATACGTGTTGAACTACGGACAGTAAACTGAAATACGGTCCGTAAACTCAGCTCGTAAATCACCATGTTCTCAGCCTGCCTTTCTGTTCTATTTATTCTTTAATACGACCTTGGAATACGGCCCGTATTTGAGAATACAGACCGTAAACTGAGTTTACGACCTGGTTCTGCACTTTCAACTGTTGTCATGCCAAATCTGTTTCGTCACCTGAAAAACATTAAAAACCACGTAAAATCACATAGACTTGCTTAAAAACAAGCAAAACATATAACAGAAAAGCATCGATTTGTGGCGTAAAATCACGCCACATCAGTACACTTCAGAGGATGCCCATTCCTGAGTGAAAGTAGGAAAGAATAGCAATGGATTTCGTGGTTGGTCCTCTGAAGATGTTGGGGAAGTTTGATTCTATTTGGGTTATTGTTGACAGGTTGACTAAATCTACCCATTTTATTCCGGTGTGAATAACTTATGGCGCGGAGAAATTAGCTAAGATCTACATTCGTGAGGTGGTTAGGAAACATGGGGTTCCTATCTCCATTGTGTCTGACAGGGGCACAACGTTCATATCTTTATTTTGGGAGCATTTCCATGAGGAATTGGGTACCTGGTTGGACCTTACTATAACTTTCCACCCTCAGACTGACGGGCTGTCCGAGTGGACTATTTAGGTTCTTGAAGATATGCTTCGGGCTTGTGTGATAGACTTTGGTGGTCATTGGGATCAGTTCTTGCCATTGGCCGAGTTGGCATATAATAATAGCTACCACTCGAGCGTTGACATGGCTCCGTTTGAGGCGTTGTATGGGAGGAGGTGCTGGTCTCCTATTGGGTGGTTTTATGCGTTTGAGGTGAGACCTTGGAGTACGGACCTTCTGAGAGAGTCCTTAGAGAAGGTGAATGTGATTTAAGCTAAGCTTGTAGCAGCTCAGAGTAGGCAAAAGGAATATGCGGACCGTAAAGTCCGAAATCTTGAGTTTGGAGAGAGAGAGCAAGTGTTGTTGAAAGTCTCACCAAGAAGGGTGTGATGAGGTTTGGGAAGAAGGTCGAGCTTAGCCTGAGGTACATTGGGTCGTTTGAGATTCTCAAGAGTGTAGGGGAGGTAGCTTATGAGTTGGCTTTACCTCCGGGTCTATTAGGCGTTCATCCAGTATTTCACGCTTAGATATTGAAGAGGTACCACGATGATGGTTCGTACATAATCCGTTGGGATTCGGTTTTGCTAGGTGAGAACTTGTCATATGAGGAAGAGCTAGTTGCTATCTTAGATAGAGATGTTCGTAAGTTGAGGTAAAAGGAAATAGCCTATGTGAAGGTTCAGTGGAAGAATCGCCCAGTCAAAGAAGCTACTTGGGAAACGGAATTAGAGATGCGTAGCAAGTACCCTAAACTTTTCGACCAGACAGGTACTTTTCCCTAGATTTCTCATCCTTGTCCATTCGGAGATGAACGGTGTTTTAATTGGTATCTGGTGTAATGACCTTCCCGATCGTTATGGAAAATATAGGATCACCCTACCAAATAGAACCTTCCCAAGGGTAGAACGAGCAAATAGAAACTCGATTCTATAAGTCTAGGAGCTAAAAACTTGACTTGTTGTGATTATTGTTTGATTGTGTTGAGTCCATGTGTGTGTGTGTGGGGGGGGGGGGGTCATTTAGAAAATTAGAACTCTGTTGGGAATTCCGAGGCCAAGGGTGACTCCATAAGGTGTTTTTGTATCAATGTGCATGTTTCGTGGTGTTTGTGAGGCCTCAGACGAAATGTTGGGTGCTAGAGCTAAAACACTTTGAAAATTGCGAGCTTACTGCCTTAGTAGTACCACTGTGGCGGGGGGGGGGGGGGTGTACCGCTGTAGCGGCCGACCTCTTGCCACCGCGGTCATTTGGGAATCGGGGTGTTCGTTATGGTGGGCAATGGACCGCTGTAGTGTCACTGCTGCAGCGGGTCCAGGCTCGCCAAAACAGAGGGATAGGTTTGTTATGGTCCGCTACGACGGGCACTTTCCCGCTATAGTGAGATCCACGCAGCGACATAACGACCGCTGTAGCGGTTGACGGAAAGCAGTATCCGAGTTTTAAAAACTTAGTTCCGAATTCTTTATTCATAAAACTCCAAAATAGTTCCCAACAAGCACCTAGGGGGAAATTCCAAGCTAGGGCAAGAATATCCTTGAGAGGTAAGTCTTAACCATTCCTTCCATCATCACGCTTTCATCTCCATGATTATCATCCCTTTTATGGGTCTACAATGGTAAATTGGTAATAGCAACCCTAAAACTTAATGGACTTCCAATAATTGATGGGTTATGATTGTTATTGTGTATTTATCATCTAATAGTTTGGGTTATCACTTTCTAGCCAAGAATTGAACCATTAGATACATGAACTAAGTGAATTGAGACTTACGGTTTCATAAAAATTGTATCTTGACCATGGAAACTGCTTGTAATAGATGTTTTGATTAAATAGCTTTATAAATTGATGATTGGTGGTTGCTAAGGCAATTGTTAGGTTGTTTCACACCTAGAAATCATTCACCCATTGGAATGGGGCTAAAGGGAAGGGTGTTCTTGAATTGATTTTGTGACTAGAGTAATTATGACTTATTGAGCATTCTAATTGCTATACTTTGAACGTTCTGAGGCTTTACGTAAGGGGAAGGCTATAGCGGAGTGATTCGCATTGTTCCAGCTCTACGGTTGAGGGAGGTTACGATCTACTTGAGTTAGACTTTGATTAGTTGATTGTATGTGTTGTGAAATCGATAGGAGAAAGCTTGTCTAGTCTTCAAACATGATGTCTGTGTGGTTGAACTCCTATATGCAATTTATTGAGTGACTGTGTGGGCATCGTGCCACTATTCATTGTGTTGGAACCTACAGTTTGATGTTGTTGTGGTGAGAAGTTAATATGATCTTCTCGTTGAAATTGGGATACAAAATGATGATTCGATTATTGAAAATAAGAGGACAAGAAATACTAATGTTTATATATGAAAAGGAACATTTGACCGGGGGTGAGGATATGACCTAGATTATGAGCTCGTGGTCCGAGATTCATTCGGAAATGAGTGGTACATGATGTGGATCCGCGTCCGAGGTTCTTTCTGGAGCGGAGGATTTATGGCTCGGGTGCGATGAGTATCCGGAACGAGTGGTACATAGACACCATGGGTCTCCTGCAGGTCATGACTACTGAGCAATGACATAAGTTAGCATGTGTGTACAACGTGTATATGGTTATTGTTGGTATACTTGTTCCGTTGGTTGCTTCCGTTGATTTGATTCTTGATATAATTGGGTGACTTGATTGTTAATATCCTTGGTTGACTTGTTGTTGGGTTATTGATTATGTGTTGTTGACTGGCTTGTCTATTTTATTGGTTTTATGATGTATGCATGATACTAATCTTAGTCGGCCTATGATATCTACTGGTACATAGTGTTTGTACTGATACTACCTTGCTGCATTCTTTTGAGTGCAGATTGTGATCCAGAGACTACTACCCGACCTTATATCTAGCGTTGAGGCCATTTACTGACAGATTTAGGGTGAGCTTCTATCCATGTCAGGCCTCCCGAAGATCTTCTTTTGTGATGTCTATTTCTATTCCGGACATTGTTGGTTATTTATTTAGACAAATTACATTCCTTAGACATGTTCTAGATTAGAGTCCTTGTACGGTGACTTTCGGATTTTGGGGTTGTAATAGTTAGGACTTCCGCATTTACTTCATTGTTTTATGGCATGACTAGACTTTGATTATCTTGTGGTTGAATGGGTAATAAGCTCTATTAAACTAGTTAATGTAAAAATGGACTTGAATGAATAGATGGCTTACGTGTTGGTTCGCCCACTAGGAGTTAGTATAGGTGCCAGTCATAATGGGTTGGGTCGTGACAATGGCACTTCCCATTGTCCTGTCAAGATCATTTTCAGTGTCATTGAGTCAGTCTCCAAAGTTACTAGCAATAGACTGTTTGCTACACAATATCTAATCCTTTCCTGCAAAGCCATTGCTTGAGCAACTAAGTTTGATCCATCTTATATTCTTCTAGCTGCAGCATGCACTAGATCTCCCACAGAGTTCCTAATATAAAATTCCACTGAACTTGGCCCTGGTTTGCCTCTAGAAGCACTATCTGAGTTACACTTAAACCAGCCTAACATAGGCAGATTCCATCTCACTATCTTGCTCACTATGTGTGGTATGTATGTTTCAATCATCCGCATTATTTGAGGAAGAGACTTTGGTACTTGCATTCTGGGATTTATAACTTTGCACATCTGATGGATAGTCAAATTTATTTCATATATCACCTTATTGATAGACATCTTCTCTCCATGCACCACAGTGTTCCTCCACTTCCATATTTCCCACATTGTGATCACTGGTATGGCTCTAATAATAGATTTGAACTTAGATGAACAATCAACATTCCACCAGACTTGTATCACTTGTTTCACCTGAAGCAAAGTTGTTGTGATACCTACAGCAACTTTAACATATCTCCAATCCTGTGAAGCAATCTTTCCTGTGACAAACAGATGATCTACAGTTTCACATTATTTAGGATCACAACAATAGCATTTTCCTTCTGTATCAATCCCAATCCTTCTCACTATATCCCCTACTAGCAGTTTGCATTTTCACAATCTCCAGAAAAAGAAAGAAATTTTGAAAGGCAACCAGGTATCCACATGCTTTTGTATATATCAGACTTCACTGATTTCCTTCTTAAAAGCTCCCACGCACTTCCAACTGTAAATTTACCAAATGTTGTCATCATCCACCTTGGTTTATCCCATTCTTTTGTAGATTCATAATAGCCTAACTCTTCTAGAATATGATCAACAATATCAGTGGGAAAAAGCTGCTACAGTTTACTCATGGTCCACCCTTCCTGATTTCTCAATTCCTTCACATCTTGTACTGTTTCATCCATAACTGTCATGACCCAATTTGGCTATGCCGTGCGGGAACTTACCTTTCCAACATCGGTAAGAGAATCCTCAACCCAACAAAAGCAAAGACATAAATAAATAAATAAATCAATTCAAGCGGAAAAGACTAATCACGGAAGTCTTACAATATTATAATAGAAATAGTGCGGAATAAGAAAATACCCCCAGGGTCTGGTTTAAGCCATACAAGAGCATCTAATAGAAATATAAAAGTCTGGAGTAATAATACATAAATCTGTCTGTGTCTCTAAATAGGAATAATAAGACATAAAATAGAAAGAGTCTTCAACAGCGAACGTCTCGTGCTCACCCTGAAAACTCACAACAATGCTGATGATGACGATCAGCCACGAAATATGGAAGCAGACCCAACCTGATACTCTGCATTCATAAAGGAATGCAGCAAGTATAGGTCAGTACAAAAAAATAGTACTGGTAGGTATCATCGGCCGACTAAGTATAGCTAACACAATTAAGACAATAAAGCAGAATAGGCAAATAAATCAACAAGTATAAGTCATACAAAATCAGAACAGGTATCCTCCATCACCTAGGTTGAAGCATCTAAACCCAAGTATACCAAGTCTTAATATCTACATCCAATCTGGAATCAATCAACACAAGTACAACACCGGATCATCACAATATAGGCCAAGATGCAATGCAATGATGTAAGAATGCCAATGCAATGCAATGTAGTGTGCACATGTACTCTGGACGGAAGTATCGACACCCCGGTAGCACAACCCATGGGGAGCCCACAGTGTCCACACATCACCCGCTCTGGAATGCCTCATCGAATCATGAGCACAATCACAATATAGGTCACATCGTCACACCCTGTCAAATGTGCCTTACTCGCATATATGCTATCATACATAGGCCACATCGTCACCCCCTGTCAAATGTGCCTTATATATATACATGAACTGCCACAACATAGGCGACATCGTCACCCCCTGTCAAATGTGCCTTATATATATATATATATATATATACACGAGCTGCCACCGCATAGGACACATCATCACCCCTTGTCAAATGTGCCTTATACATATGTATAGATGCAAGATGAATATACAAGTGTGATTTCACGTATCGAAACGCAAGCATGAAAGAAACTCATATGTAAACATGAAGATGACAACGACTAGATCTCATATCAACAATCAACGTGCCGCACATGGACACCTCACAATATAAATCTCATCTCACCCAACAAGAGACCTCGGGCATCGTACACTCATTCCGCTCCGGTATATGACCTCAGATCACGGACTCTCATATCACACAATCCATAATTTCGGAACAACCATCGGACATTGGACTACTCACATCACTCTCATGCAAACTGAGCTCATCTCATCACAGTGTTTCATCAAGTACCTACAGCGTATCAATAGTATATCATGAAGAATGAGAATGAGCGCAATGCATATGTCAACATCGAGAATCAGCCCAATATCACAAGTACCATCAATGGGTACGCCGACCACTTATCAATGTCACAAGTACCAACATGGGTATGCCAACAATATCATGAAAGACTACACAAGTCATTTAGAATCCTATCCTCGTATTAACATCAACTCGTAAGGTACTACAATATTACAATCAAGATGGAACAAAAAATCGTAATATCTACTTCCAACACGTGGAATCAAACCAACACAATAGAACAATCAAGTCACAACACAATGGGTGGCTAGTCCCAATCACATAACAAGGCCCAACCTAAGACAATATCCAACCCAACATCATACCCAAAGGTTTACATGCTTTCTCCAACAATATAATATAAATATATGCTTCGCTATACGAAGTCTCAACAAGGGTAAGCCATAACCTACCTGGATGGCCGAACAGCAACAGCAACAATCACTCTATAGCCTTGCCCTTTCGCTGAGCCTCAATATCAAAGAAGTCTAGGCACAATGGAAATCTAGATTATAAATCATGAGGAACGATCCTAATATTGTTATCATTCAATTTACGTCAAATTCAACCTTAGAATTTGGGGAAACGGGGCCCACAAGGCCAAAACATGAAATTCGAAAGCAAAATATCAAATTAAGCACTAGGTGATCATAACCCAATAACTAATTGCTAATTTAACGCGTGGATTCCCGTAATTTCGAATTCAAAGTAAAACCTCCAATTTTGGGCATAAACTTTAACTCTTTGATTTAAGAACTTAGCTCTAATAATGGAAGATATATGATTAGCAACCTTAGATTCATCAAATCTAGCATAAACCCCATCAATTTCATCATTAATAAGCCTAGATAGAACATTCATCAAAACCCACTTTTAATCTTCCATAACTAAGGAATTACTAAGGAAAAGGGAAATCTATGATGATTAGGATTAATGAAATAGTAAAAGGATTAGCAAGACTTATCTCCAAGAGTTTCCTCCAATAATCTCTAAAAACAGTCCCCAAGAGCTCAAATATCGAAATGGAAAATAATGAGGGATTAAAGGCTTTTAACACTTCATTAACTAAACTCACTGCCCGTCACCTGATTTGGTGACGCTGGGACCGCCCCAGCGGAGCCGCTCCAGCGGTCCCTTGGCCGCTTCAGCGGTCAAGCCCATTTGGCTTAGACCGCTCCTGCAATACCACTGTCGCGGTGTTGCTGCTGGCAAAGCGGGCACCAGACACCAGAAATCCACCCAAGTTTCATGATTCAATCCGATTTTCTGACTAATTCCTAAGGCCATCTGCTCACATACCATACATATAGACATACATAAAAACACACTACGAATGCACTCATGGCTTCGGAATTTCCAATGGATGTCTCGTCGACCGAGTCAACCCTTGATACCTTAATTTCAATTTCCCAATCCAAGTTCCAAAATGCATCCCAGAACATTGGGAACCTGTTACACCTCGTTGTTTTGCACCTTGAGATTCATCGTATGATTAGTTGTCCTAATCTTTCACATCGAAATTATCTTCGAGGTTATACGATATTAGAGATGCTTATTGTCACATCTTGTATTTTCGTTCAATATATACATGACTAAGTTGAGAGAAAAGAAATTTGGGAAAATATAAACGAGATGCTTGCTTACCCGACGTGCTTGCTTAACCTACTTACTTTCCGTCCTAGTTACTTGAGTAGGTGACAAGTTAACGACAAGTAGGTTATACACCTACTTAAAGTGTATGGACCTAGTTAAAAATAGAAAGGAAAAGGATAGAGATGGGTTGATCTGGGGCAGCCCAATAACCATTTGCCCAAGCCCTTTTAGGAGGCTATATATATATACATATATCACCTCATTTACATTCAGAAACAACATAAACATCTCTGCCCCACGTTGTCAAGGCAGCAGCCCTCTTTCTCTTAGGGTTTATAAGTGTTCTTCTAACATTTCTTACTAAACAGCCCATAAAACCCCATAAACTCTAGGTGATTTACATCCCTTTTCAAGTTGATGTTGAAGGGAAGATTAAAGCTTGTTAGAATCTGAACCAAGAGCAATATTTCTACAGAAAAGGTAAGGGTTAACTTTCTATTTTCTTCCCCCTATAAGTTTTGTAAGGT
Source organism: Lycium barbarum (assembly GCF_019175385.1). NCBI lineage: Eukaryota > Viridiplantae > Streptophyta > Magnoliopsida > Solanales > Solanaceae > Lycium > Lycium barbarum. Next base: position 83,835,327 of record NC_083341.1, read on the forward strand.
AAAAGGACGTGGAGAGACCCATATAATTAAAGAGTAGTAGGCTCATAGTTCGTCGTTACGTTTCAGGTCGATTAACACTAGTATGATAATCGTATTATGCAGAAGTGAACACATGTAGGAGCTACTTTTGTTGTGAGTTAATTGAGGACTTCTAATCAAGGTAAGTTTTCAATTATTCTTTATGTACATGAGCTAGCTAAAGCTTTACTTATATTGGCTTGTTAGGAACTTGTGAAACATCGACTAGAAGTCCTAATCTATTGTTGAATGTTGACCTAATGGATTGTGGAAGTTATTCTTGTATTGTTGGAGGGTTGGACGTGTTGTCGATTGTTATTTTCATTGTTTTTGATTTTTTTAATGTGTGAGTAAATTCTGGAAAGAAGAGGGGTTCAAAACTATTGTTGTAGGATCGGAAACCGAGCTTGCTGCTCGCTATGCTATAATTATGAATTTTTGGGATTGTTCTTATGGTGTTAATGAGCTGGATTGATAGTGTTGATTGCTAGTGTTGTTAATATTGTTGTTGACTGCTGTTTTGTATTTCGAATGTAAAGAAATGCAGGGGAGGTGTTCCGATTTTCTAGAAATGAGCTACTAGCTTAGAAATCTGTTTTAAGCCCTTTCATAGCTTAACCATAGTTTTAATGTCTTGATGTAGGTTGAAGTACTACGGCCAGTATACACACACACACACACACACACACACACACACACACATATATATATATATATAGTGAGTCGTTGATAAGCATAAAGGTATGTAAAGCTATCCCTTCTTCCTTCTTTGGCATGAATTACATAAAATGAACAAACGACGAACACATATGACTCCAATGAACTCTAGTTCTCAGTAGTACTTGACATGATAGTTGTCTTTGGTCCCCCAAGTGTTAGTTCATCATATCTCTTCTCTCGAATCCCAAATGATGATTCATTTTGTACATGATTTCCCCTAATACTAAGTGTTCTCACATCGATAATAACTCTTTCAAAAGATATTCTGAGATAACATGATTGTGCATTCACAAAAGAGTCTTCATACAGGATTATGAGTTACTAATGAAAGGCTTGCCACTCGTATACATTTTCATTGCATCATTTCACCGAGTCCCTTACTAATGGGCCGGGTACGGTATATATTTACGTAACCACGGATCAGCTGGCCTTTCTCACAGAGTCCCTTACTAAAGGGCCGGGTACGGTATATATGTATGTATATGACTTCACTCACCGAGTCCCATAATGGGTCGGGTATGGTACACATAGTATATATATGCATGACTCACAACATAAGGTATGAATGCACTGGTATCCCTTTATTATCATACTTATCTCGTGTCATCTTTTCACTCAGTCATGATCTTCATTATTGTACTTCATGCTTTATATATTCAGTACATTTTCCGTACTGACCCCCTTTCTTCGGGGGCTGTGTTTCATGCCCGCAGGGACATACACTCAGGTTGGTGATCCTCCAGCCTAAGACTTCTACTCAGCTGCTTGGAGAGCTCTATTGTTCTAGAGCTTGAGTCATTTTGGTATAGATCCTTTGATATAGACTTATGCATATCTAGGGGTACGGTGGGGCCGTGTCTTGTCATATTTCACTGTTATACTCTTTGAGGTCTGTAGACATGTATGGGTTGTATATATGTTTTTGTCAGCTATATCAACGTAGTTCATTTTGGATATTCTCGTATATAGTGGCAGCCTTGTCGGCTTGCATATTTTGTTATGTTTTTGTTAGTTCTGACTCCTCAGGAGACAGGTTCATTCTGGTATATGACATTATGAGCCTATAACATGATTTTACAAATTTCCATATTGTCCTTAGTTTCAGTCTGATTCTATCTAGCAGGTTTGTATACGAGTGTTCAACTCGGGCACTAGTCATGGCCCATCGGTTTGAGTCGTGATAAAAGTGGTATTAGAGCAGTTCATCCTCGGAGTGTCTACAGACCCTGTCTAGTAGAGTCTTATTTATCAGTGTGTTGTGCACCACGTCTATAAACAGGATGCTACAGGACATTTAGGATGTCATCTTTCCTTCTTACTCTAGATCATGTGATAGGGCTATCTTATCAGGATAATCCCTCTCTAACGAATTGTTGTGTTTTCAGCTATGCCTCCAAAGAAAGCGATAGCCGCCCAGAAGGGAAAATCAGTAGCAAGAGATACTAGTCAGACTTGAAGAGTTACTAAGGCCCGTGACCAGTCTATGCCTGAGATTATAGTCCAGTCAGCGAGCTCTGCTACACCGCCACCTCCAGAGGAGCTTGGAGCAGCAACAACTCTAATTCAGGAGGCAGCACCACCGCCAGCTCCCGAGGCCCAGTACCTTAGCCAGGGGCGGAGGATAGGGCCATGAAAGTTGCAGTTCAGTTGCTGACCAGATTAGTGGCAGGGTAGGCTCCCAGGCATGGACCAGGAGTTGACTATGCGGATAGGTCTGTTAGCTTGAGGGGTCGTGACTTCTTGAATTGTGATCCTCCAGAGTTTTTTGGGTCAAAGCCCGAGGATGATCCATAGGAGTATATTCGTCAGATGCAGCGTACATTAAGGATAATGAAGGCTTCTGAGACTGAGTCTGTTGAGTTGGCTTCGTATCGATTGCGAGATGTAGTTGTTAATTGGTATGAGTCTTGGGAGTTTTCTAGAGGCGAGGGTGCTCCTCCAGTGGTATGGGATGAGTTTGTGGAGGCCTTCCTTGGCCACTTCCTGCCTCGAGAGATGAGGCAAGCTAGAGTTGATAAATTCTTACATTCGAGGCAGAATGGCAGGAGCGTTCGAGAGTATAGTCTTGAGTTTGATCCATTGGCTAGATATGCGCCGACTATTATAGCTGATATGGCAGATAGATTGCATCGTTATGTGATGGGACTAGATCGTTATATGATTGATGGTTGTATGGCAGTGGCCCTTCAGCCAGGTATGGATATTGCTCGGGTATAGGCATACGCACAGGGGGTAGAGGATTGACACATGGGACATCAACCCGATAGAGATCATGACAGAGGCCAACATAAGAGGACTAGATCAGCGGGTTATTCTGGTGAGTTTCGAGGTGGGCAGCCTCAGTAGCATGTTAGATATTCTTCCCAGCCAGTACAGAGTGCACCCCCACTGTTCACGGGTAGGAGATTCGATCGCACAGGGTATTCAGGAGCCTGTCAGAGATCCATGGCTTCAGGTTCACAGATGAGTAGGGGTTCGAGTTAGTCAAGGCCACCTTTGCCTTGGTGATCTCAGTGTGGTAGGCCCCATTTTGGGGAATGTCGTTTGGCTACAGGTGCTTGTTTTTCTTGCGGCCGTCAAGGCCATGAGATGAGAGAGTGTCCTTATAGAGGTGGTACAGGTGGTATGGCTCAGCCTACCGAGTCGGGGTAGGGTATTCAGACACCAGCAGGCCACGGTAGAGGTCGTGGCGGAGCTTCCAATTCTAGCAGTCCTTGGAACTGCATATATGCTATAGCTAGTAGGCAGGATCAGGAGGCGTCACCGAATGTGGTTACAGGTATATTATCGATTTTCTCTCGGGACGTATATGCATTGATAGATCCAGGTTCCACCATATAATATATATCCCCATTTGTTGCTAGTAGAATCGGAATAGAACCTAAGTTGATAGAACCATTTGAGGTAGCTACACCGGTAGGAGATTGTGTCATAGCTAAGCAAGTATATAGAAATTGTTCGGTGGTTATATATAGTCGTCATACCATAGTAGATCTGATAGAGTTAGACATGACTGAGTTTGATGTTATTATGGGTATGGATTGGTTGACTTCTTATTATGCTAATGTTGATTGTAGAGAAAAGATAGTTCGATTTCAGTTTCCAGAAGAGCCGATTATAGAGTGGAAAGGGAATACAGCATCGCCGAGGGGTAAGTTTATTTCATACCTCAAGGCAAGGAAGATGGTTAGAAAAGGCTATATTTATCATCTGGTTCGAGTGCATGATATGAAAGCAAAGGTACCGGCTATTCAGTCAGTCCCGGTAGTTAATGAATTCCTAGATGAACTTCCAGGTCTTCCTCCAGAACGGGAGATAGAGTTCATTATAGATGTATTGCCAGATAATCAGCCTGTATCTATTCCTCCTTATAGAATGGCACCTGCAGAGCTGAAGGAATTAAAGGAGCAACTGAGAGACTTGTTAGAAAAAGGCTTCATCAGGCCTAGTACATCACCTTGGGGAACACCGATACTATTTGTGAGAAAGAAAGATGGGTCGCTACGGATGTGTATTGATTATAGGCAGCTGAATAAAGTAACGACAAAGAACAGGTATCCCCTTCCCAGGATTGACGATCTATTTGACCAATTGCATGGTGCTAAGTGTTTTTCGAAGATAGACTTGCGGTCAGGTTATCATTAGGTACGAGTAAAGGAGGCAGATATTCCGAAGACGACATTCAGGACCCGATACGGGCATTATGAGTTTAGAGTGATGTCTTTTGGGCTGACAATTGCTCCAGCGGTGTTTATGGATTTGATGAACCGGGTATTCAAACCATTCCTAGATACGTTCGTTATTGTATTTATTAATGATATTCTGGTTTATTCACGTTCAGAAGAGGAGCATCCAGACCATTTGAGAATGGTACTTAGGGTACTCCAGCACCAAAAGTTGTATGCTAAATTTTCTAAGTGTGAATTCTGGTTGACTTCAGTAGCATTCTTGGGGCATATTATTGGAGATGACGGTATTCGGGTAGATACGCAGAAGATTGAGGTGGTAAAGACTTGGCCCAAACCTACGACACCTACTGAGGTACGCAGTTTTCTGGGGCTAGCAGGATATTACAGGAGATTCGTAGAAAAGTTTGCCTCGATTTCAATGCCTTTGACAAGGCTAACTCAGAAGGCAACTAAGTTCTAGTGGACTGATGCTTGTGAGCAAAGCTTCCAGTTGCTAAAAGATAAGTTGATTACGGCTCCAGTTCTAACTCTTCTTGAGGGACCAGATGGCTATGTTATTTATTGTGATGCTTCAGGTGTTGGACTAGGTTGTGTATTGATATAGCATGGCAGAGTTATAGCCTATGCCTCCAGACAGCTCAGAAAGCACGAGAAGAATTATCCTATTCATGATCTGGAGTTAGCATCAGTGATTCATGCCTTGAAGATATGAAGGCATTATTTATATGGTGTTTATGTTGATATTTATACGGATCACAAGAGTCTCAAATATATCTTTAAGTAGAAAAGGCTAAATTTACGACAGAGACAGTAGCTAGAGCTACTCAAGGATTATGATGTTGATATTCTCTACCATCCAGGAAAAGCAAATGTTGTAGCAGAATCTCTTAACCATAAATCTATGGGTAGCTTGACAGATGTGCAGCCAGAAAGGAAGGAGATGGTTCGTGAGATTTACCAGCTAGCTAGCCTTGGTGTCACGACCCAACCCCGTGGGCCGTGACTAGTACCCGATATGGGCACCCGTACATACTTACCAACCGAATCACGCTTACACTTACATTTTTTTTCAAACCTCGTGCGTACAAATTATAAACATATCCTTTAACCCGTTATTTATATCATACACGTGACCCGATTATGTTAACGTAGTGCAGGGGAGAATCAAACATAAACCAAGTAAGCGTTTCTGAGCAAACATGACCCGTAACCCACATACATGTCTACAGGCCCCTAATACAAACAACAGAACCATATGGCGAGACAGGGCCCCGCCGTACCCCAGAATAATCACAAACACAACAATATGTACAACTGAAGGATCTGTACCAAGAAGGTGGGCTCCGGAACAAAGGAGCACTCCCAAAAGCAGACTGTGTACCTAGGCTGGCGGACCACCACAGTAAGCGTCTGTACCTGCGTGGCATGAAGCGCAGCCCCCGAAGAAAGGGGGTCAGTACGGAATATGTATTGAGTATGTAAAGCATGGAATACAGAAAATAGAAACATATCCAGAACAACGGTACCAAATCAAGTCTACTATCCAAAATACCAGAGTGCTTACCTTCCACACACAAGTCATTTACATATTTATATGTCGATGTCGGAGGCCAGAAGAAATACAATAAATACGTGAATCATCCTGTGTACCAAAAGCTTACCTACCAGACTCAGGGAGGGCATGACAGGATCGTATATCTTAAATGTATATGTCAAATAACATGCCCTGGCCCTTTGTGAGGGACACGGTAAATGGAATCATATATATTAACATAATATATCAAATGTTCATGTATCGTTCCCCGACCCTTGGTAAGGGACGCGGTGAATCATATATCAACTATGCCAATGTCATGTATCATATATGCAAGTAACGTACCCCGGCCCTCAGGGAGGGGCGCGGTAAATCATATTTCATGTATGTCAATGTCATGTATCATGCATGCATATAACGTGCCCCGGCCCTCTTTTGCGGAACGCGGTGAATGGAGTCATCATATGCCATCCTGGCCACCTCCCCGTAATCATATCATGTGCATATACGTGCCTCGGTCCGCAAGTGAGAGGGACGCGGTGAATAATGCAGAGAAGTACGCACGAGAACATATCCTGGCCGGGGCTCAGTGAAATCCAAATCAAGCTTGCACGAACAGAGTAGAGCGAAACCATATGCACACAATCAAGACCCGAGATACACACATACTTATATGCAAATACATTATCGGCATCTGGAGGTCCAGAAACAAGCTTCGAGTCAATCGGAACTAGCATACGAAAGTTACGAGCGTTCGAAGTACGGAACGCTCCATAAATGTTTCGGAAGTCAATCTTTGCAAAACCGAAGTATTGGTCGTATCAGCTACCTTTCGGATGACGTATAGAGCAAATTAAGTACAACTTAGATTCATACGCGCATACACCACTACATATCAAGGTATTAATTATATCACTTGTTTTCTTTACTAACAACTAAGGAATATATCAAATAGGTCTTTAGGTATCGTGCCAACTTCATATGTATGAAATTAAATAAACTTTCGAAGTCATGTGTACGCATCGTAATATATCAAGCTTCGGTGGAACCATCATTCATGTTATCATACTTACAAAATTTTCTTTAAAACATGCTTCACGAAAGTTGGGGACAATATGGCTCATAATATTCTTTCCGACACAAATTCTTTATACTTATTTCGTTACTCGATCATGTCGTAAAATGGGTCATGTCAAACATACTTCTATCAATATAAGTCAGAATCATAGGCAGACTCCGAACATATTAGATAACACTTTAGAAGCGAATTACTTCCGGATATCTTACGGATCAGACCAAGTATAATTTATAGGATCGCGTGTTCATATCAACATATGGATTAAGGACTCAATGGTACAGTAAGACAACCATCGTTTGGTAATCGGAACAATCACCAAACGTTTCCCTTAATTATTGTACGGAATTAAGTCAAATAGAATAATAGGGGAGGATTCGGGAATAGTGGGTCCACCTCGGGTCAAGTCAAGGCGACGGACATGAATCGTGGACAATAAGGGAAACTTTAGTTTGATTATTCAATTGATTAATGGATATGGAAAAATGTTGACATTAGTTTGATAGTGTGATGTTTGGATGAAAGTTGTCGCTTTATGTAGAAAGGAAGAATATTGACTTTAGATTTGTTTTGTTGTGACTTTGATGTCGTTTGGTATTGTTGGGTTGTTGTTGTTGATATTATGAGCCGAGCTAAGCCTCGGGGGTGTCATATATATAGGGGAAGTGCTGCCGAAATTTCGGTAGACAAATATAAAGTTAAATGAATTCTTAAAATCTTGCAATTCCTAATTGGTAACTTTGACCATTTGTAGATTCTGAGCGAAACGGGATTTGATTTTGTGCGAGCATAAGCCGCGAGAAAGGTATGTAAGGCTACCCTATTCCTTCTTTTGGCATGTCCTAGGCATACTAGGTCGATACTTGAGCCTCGGGGGCAATTCTGTTCATAGAAATCCGAAATTGAGTTTGAGCACTATTCATTCAATCTAATTGAACTATAAATCTCATGTTTTGGTTGGAAAGTAATCAAACGTCCGAAACTTTTGTAAATGCAATCAAGTCGACTCGAAACTTCCTTGGATGACTCTATAGCCCTTATTGTCCATGATTCATGTCCGTCTCCTTGACTTGACCCGAGGTGGACCCACTATTCCCGAATCCTCCCCTATTATTCTATTTGACTTAATTCCGTACAATAATTAAGGGAAACTTTTGGTGATTGTTCCGATTACCAAACAATGGTTGTCTTACTGTACCATTGAGTCCTTAATCCATATGTTGATATGAGCACGCGATCCTATAAATTATACTTGGTCTGATCCGTAAGATATCCGGAAGTAATTCGCTTCTAAAGTGTTATCTAATATGTTCGGAGTCTGCCTATGATTCTGACTTATATTGATAGAAGTATGTTTGACATGACCCATTTTACGACATGATCGAGTAACGAAATAAGTATAAAGAATTTGTGTCGGAAAGAATATTATGAGCCATATTGTCCCCAACTTTCGTGAAGCATGTTTTAAAGAAAATTTTGTAAGTATGATAACATGAATGATGGTTCCACCGAAGCTTGATATATTACGATGCGTACACATGACTTCGAAAGTTTATTTAATTTCATACATATGAAGTTGGCACGATACCTAAAGACCTATTTGATATATTCCTTAGTTGTTAATAAAGAAAACAACTGATATAATTAATACCTTGATATGTAGTGGTGTGTGCGCGTATGAATCTAAGTTGTACTTAATTTGCTCTATACGTCATCCGAAAGGTAGCTGATATGACCAATACTTCGGTTTTGCAAAGATTGACTTCCGAAACATTTATGGAGCGTTCCGTACTTCGAACGCTCGTAACTTTCGTATGCTAGTTCCGATTGACCCGAAGCTTGTTTCTGGACCTCCAGATGCCGATAATGTGTTTGCATATAAGTATGTGTGTATCTCGGGTCTTGATTGTGTGCATATGGTTTCGCTCTACTCTGTTCGTGCAAGCTTGATTTGGATTTCACTGAGCCCGGGCCAGGATATGTTCTCGTGCGTACTTCTCTGCATTATTCACCGCGTCCCTCTCACTTGCGGACCGAGGCACGTATATGTACATGATATGATTACGGGGAGGTGGCCAGGATGGCATATGATGACTCCATTCACCGCGTTCTGCAAAAGAGGGCCGGGACAAGTTATATGCATGCATGATACATGACATTGACATACATGAAAAATGATTTACCGCGCCCCTCCCTGAGGGTCGGGGTACGTTACTTGCATATATGATACATGACATTGGCATAGTTGATATATGATTCACCGCGTCCCTTACCAAGGGTCGGGGAACGATACATGAACATTTGATATATGATGTTAATATATATGATTCCATTTACTGTGTCCCTCACAAAGGGCCGGGGCATGTTATTTGACATATACATATAAGATATACGATCCTGTCATGCACACCCTAAGTCTGGTAGGTAAGCTTTTGGTACACAGGATGATTCACGTATTTATTGTATTTCTTCTGGCCTCCGACATCGACATATAAATATGTAAATGACATGTGTGTGGAAGGTAAGCACTCTGGTATTTTGGATAGTATACTTGCTTTGGTACCGTTGTTCTGGATATGTTTCTATTTTCTGTATTCCATGCTTTACATACTCAGTACATATTCCGTATTGACCCCCTTTCTTCGGGGGTTGCGCTTCATGCCACGCAGGTACAGACGCTTACTGTGGTGGTCCGCCAGCCTAGGTACACAGTCTGCTTTTGGGAGTGCTCCTTTGTTCCGGAGCCCACCTTCTTGGTACAGATCCTTCAGTTGTACATATTGTTGTGTTTATGATTATTCTGGGGTACGGCGGGGCCCTGTCTCGCCATATGGTTCTGTTGTTTGTATTAGGGGCCTGTAGACATGTATGTGGGTTACGAGTCATGTTTGCTCAGAAACGCTTACTTGGTTTATGTTTGATTCTCCCCTGCACTACGTTAACATAATCGGGTCACGTGTATGATATAAATAACGGGTTAAAGGATATGTTTATAATTTGTACGCACGAGGTTCGAAAAAAAAATGTAAGTGTAAGCGTGATTCGGTTGGTAAGTATGTATGGGTGCCCATATCGGGCACTAGTCACGGCCCACGGGGTTGGGTCGTGACACTTAGAGTCAGTTTGGCTAATTCTGGAGATAGTGGAGTTTCTGTTCGAGAAGTTGCTAAGTCCTTTATCATAGAAAATTTAAAGAGACATTAGTATGAGGACCCTATTCTGGCACAATATGGAGATACATCTCTTCAAAAGGATAAGACACCATTCGAGGTTACACCTGATGGAGTGCTACAGTATAAAGGCAGATTGTGTGTACCTGATGTTGCAGGGCTACGACGGCAGGTTATAGGAGAGGCCCGTTAAGCCCGTTATTCTGTTCATCTGGGTCAACGAAGATGTATCATGACCTCAGATATGTATATTGGTGGGATGGCATGAATGGGACATAACGAAGTTTGTTGCTCAGTGCCCGAATTGTCAACAAGTTAAGGTCGAGCATCAGAAGCCTAGTGAATTATTGCAGGAGATAGAGATCCCAACTTGGAAATAGAAGTGATTAATATGGACTTCATTACAGGTTTACCTCACACTCAGCCGAAGTATGACTCTATATGGGTTATTGTGGATAAGCTGACAAAATCAGCCCATTTTCTTCCAGTCAGGACTACTTATTCAGCTGAAGACTATGCGAGGTTATAAATTGGGGAGATAGTGAGACTTCATGGGGTTCCCACATCTATTATATCGTACATAGGAGCTCAATTTATAGCTAACTTCTGGATATCGTTCCAGAAGGGATTGGGGACACAAGTGAGTCTTAGCACAGCATTTCACCCTCAGACTGATGGACAGGCTGATCGTTGTATTCAAATGCTAGAAGATATGTTACGAGCCTGTATTATTGACTTCATAGGTAGCTAGGATGATCATTTTCCACTTATTGAGTTTGATTATACTAATAGCTACAATTTAGTATTCAGATGGCACCGTACGAGGACTTATATGTGAGGAAGTGCAGGTCACCTATCGGTTGGTTCGATGTTGGTGAGATAGGCCCAGACATGATTCAGCAAGTTATTGATAAGGTGAAGCTTATTTAGGAGAGATTATTGGCAGCCCAGAGTCGACAGAAGTCATATACAGATAATCGACGTCGAGACTTAGAGTTTCAGATTGGTCATTGGATATTCCTGAAGGTACCACCCATGAAGGGTGTGATGAGATTCGGCAAGAAGGGGAAGCTCAGCCCGAGGTACATTGGGCCTTATCAGATTATTCGTAGGGTAGGCAAGGTTGCCTATGAGTTAGACCTACCATCTGATTTAGAAGCGGTACATCCAGTCTTTTATGTATCAATGTTTCGTAAATGTATTGGTGACCCTTCTAGGGTATTTCTTGTAGATGATGTCCAGGTAACGGAGGAGTTGTCTTATAAGGAGATCCCTATAGCTATACTTGATAGCCAGATTAGAAGATTACGTACTAAGGATATGGCTTCCATCAAAGTATTGTGGCAAAATAATAATAGGGAAGAGATGACTTCGAAAGCCGAAGACGAAATGAAGAATAAGTATCCCTACTTGTTTCCTATGCCTGCAGGTAATTCAATTCCTTACTTGACTATATTGATTGGTAAATGAGACAATATGATATGTTGTGCTCCTGTGAGGCATCTGTGGGTTTGCTCAATGCAGGTTGGTAGGTAAAGCTATAGAGGAGACTCTGCCGAAATTTTTATAGCAGGAGACCTATTATAAACATTCGAGGACGAATGTTTCTAAGGGGGAAAGGATGTTACACCTCGTAGTTTTGTACCTTGAGATTCATCGTATGATTAGTTGTCCTAATCTTTCACATATACATTATCTTCGAGGTTATACAATATTAGACATGCTTATTGTCACATTTTGTACTTTCATTCAACATATACATGACTAAGTTGAAAGAAAAGAAATTTGGGAAAATATAAATGAGATGCTTGCTTACCCGACGTGCTTGCTTAACCTACTTACTTTCCGTCCTCTTTGCTTGAGTAGGTGACAAGTTAACGACAAGTAGGTGATGCAACTACTTAAAGTCTATGGACCTAGTTAAAAATAGAAAGGAAAGAGATAGAGATAGGCTGATCTGGGGCAGCCCAATACCCATCTGCCCAAGCCCTTTTAGGAGGCTATATATATACATATATCACCTCATTTACACTTAGAAACAACATAAACATCTCTCCCCACGTTGTCATGGCAGCAACCCTCTTACTCTTAGGGTTATAAGTGTTCTTCTAACATTTCTTACAAAACAACCCCTAAAACCCCATAAACTCTAGGTGATTTACATCCCTTTTCAAGTTGATGTTGAAGGGAAGATTAAAGCTTGTTAGAATCTGAACCAAGAGAAATATTTCTACAGAAAAGGTAAGGGTTAACTGTCACGACCCAACTCCGTAGGCCGCGACTAGTGTCCGTGCTGGACACCCAAACGTACCCAATAACCCAAATTACCAAACGATAGAATATTTTCAAATATAAAAGTCACTTGGCGTTAGTAGTGATCATAAATGAACCGACACAGTACTTGGAAGCCGGTGAGGCTGTCACAGATCATATCATACCCAAACATATGCAGAACCCACACAAGTATATCTACAGACCTCTACAGATCATAACAAAATCATAAGACGGGACAGGGCCCCGTCATACCCCTGAATAACATACATATATCTAATAGCGACAGACTATACCAACATATAGGCTCTGGATAAAAGAGCGCTCCCAACATAGCAGAATAGATGTCCTAGGCAGGCGGTCAGCAAATCTGTCTTCTGTACCTGCGCGGCATGAAAACGCAGCCCCCGAAGAAAGGGGGTCAGTACGAAATATGTACTGAGTATGTAAAGCACAGAACGTAGTAAACAAAGTCATAATCAGAACAGAAGGTACAGAAAATGGACAGAATATCCAGATTAGCAAAATATTGATCATAAAGCATAAATAGTATTTGTTGAAAACATATGTCGTACCTGGTCCCAATACGGAACAAGATCATAACCGAAACAGGACTTACAGAGAAGTGAGTGTGACATCCGAAGTATCCAATGCATATTTTCAAAACATGAGGAGTGTGTTAAGAAACATATACCATATCATATCCGACCCCTGCCAAGGGCTCGGCAAAACAGAACGTGGCCACCCCCCGACGCTGGTGCCACCATACATAAGGAACAGAGTAGGGGATAACCCCGTAACATAACATATCATATCATATCAGATGGCCATATCAAATCATATCGTATCAGAATGTGTGTACATGGCACAACATACTCCAAAACCAATGTACATATATACCTGTCCCCTCATATTGAGGCACGACGAACAATGCAATAGAATACGCTTGACAACATATCCTGGCCCGGGCTCAGTGTGGGAAACATTGGGGCATCCATGAATGGAGTAGTGAGAGACTAAATGCAACAAAAATATCACAGATTTCCAGAGACTCAATGAGGCATATCGAATGACAGAATCATAGTAGGTGTATGTCGTAGGGCCTTCCATAACTTCCTAAGTGATTTGGAGAAATTTTGCATAATTTTTCAATAAAGCATACTAAAAGGGTTCAATTCTATTGAACGAAAATGTGACAATTTCAGACGCGGATTCCGATGAGCAGAATATTCTCCGAGGCGTGAATCCGATCCTAGTACATCTAAGACATGCCAAAAGAAGGATCGGGGTAGCTTTACATACCTTTTACACACTTTACGCCTTTCCAAGTTCACTTCCCGTTTCGTCCAAAATCTGCAAATGGTCACATTTACCAATTGTGAGTTATAGATTCTATGAATTCAACTTAAGTTCATATTTGTCTACCGAAATTTTGGCAGCACCTCCCCTATACATACAGCACCCCCGAGAGTTCAACTCGGCCAAAATAATCAACAGCAACCCAACAACAACATCAACAACAACAACAATCACCATAAAACACTATATAACATAACTAGGCATCCTTCCAACATAGCCTTCATTCCGACTTCGTATTTTCAATTCAACATTGACATTCTTGTATTCATTACTAATCAAGATCATTACAATATAATTCAGAAGCATTTCATATCATTTCTACAAAATATTCACGAGATATACAAAATATACAAACTTTCCGCCAAAGTCATAATTCATTCAAAACTTCTAATCTTTAACATACTTATTCATAACATGTTTCCATCTTCCAAGTTCATCAACAATCATCATAATTTGCACATTAACAACTTCATTCTCATATTGTCATAAGATCATACCTAAACGACATAAGCTTCTACATTCCATTTCGATGCAAACTTATATCGTCTTAACTTCATTTACATTGCAAGCATCACAACAACACAACTAACATGTTAAACCAAATTAATTCATTCTCCTTCCAAACTTCAAATACCACACGGCCACCTTCCATTTTTTTTCAATTTCAACCAAATTCATTCCACTTTCATTCTCAACATGAATTCCATCCTACACACAACTAGAATACAACATAAATTTCAACTCATCACACTTTTACATTAATACACACACACGGCCACACATACATATGCACACCCACTTTGAAAACTTCCATATTTTCATAAATTCTACTCATTTCCATACACTACAACACAAACAAACCTTCATAACATAAAGACATGGAATGAATTCTTACCTTTTTCTCCAATCTCCTTCACTCAAACATGTTGTCATATTGAAGAAACAAGGGCTCTTTCTTCCCAAACAATTGCACCATGTTGTAGAGGACCCTTAATATAGTTGGAATACCACAAGAAAACAATTTTGGAAGCAAGATTTTAGGAGGTGAGTTTTGCAAGCTAGGGCCGAATGCCCTTCATTCTTTTGCTCTTATTTTTGGCTTCTTTCTTGCTTAACACTCTTGAATGTTCTAAATGAGTATAATATGAATACTTAGCCCTCTTATATTAATTAGTCACATGACCAAGCACATGACTAATTCATGTGGGTCATGGGCCAAAGCTTGGCCGGCCATGCCCCTTGATTTGGGCCCCAATTCCATTAATTCTTTTGAGCCCAATTGGTTACGGATCTTATTTTGTAATTCCCGAAACTAATTTCCAAAATTCCAAATTTTCCCTTAGCCTTATCCCACACTTCCCCAACAATATTCTTTCATGAACAACTCATGTGTTAGATGTAAACAATTATGACCTTATTTCTTACAAGTCAAGATTATTTCAAAAGTTTCCCAACGTGTGAAAACACGGGATATAACATCCTCCCCCCCTTTAGAACATTCGTCCTCGAATGTTTGATTAGTCTTATAGGGCCTGTAAGTACTTCGGGGGAGTTTCTCCTTATGAGTAGCACAATTGTTACACATTCGCTCTAAAGTAAGGAATTTAGATTACCAGTGGGCATAAGAAATAAGTGAGGACACTTCTCCTTTTTCATTCCGTTCTCACCTTCCAAGGTCTTTGCTTTTCCATTATTGTTTTGCCACAAAATCTTAATAGGGGGTATATGTTTAGTGCGTAATCTCTGCACCTGGCGATCCAGCATAATTACAGATTGTTCTTCATCAGACAATTCTTCCGTCATTTGAATATCTTTTGCTGGAAATATTCTGGGAGGATTTCCGACACATTCGCGGAGCATGGACACATGAAGTACCAGATGTACCGCTTCCAGATCAGATGGTAGAGCTTGCCCGTGAGCGACATTCTCAATTCTTCGAACAATCTGATAAAGTCCGATATGTCGCGGACTGAGCTTACTCTTTCTGTCGACTCGCGTTACGCCTTTCATAGGCGATACTTCAAAAATACCTAATCACCCACCTGGAACTCCAAGGGTCAATGTCGTTTATCAGCATATGACTTCTGTCGACTCTGGGCCGCTAATAGCCGCTCTCGGATAAGTTTCATCTTATCAACTGCCTGTCGGATCGTACCTGGGCCGATTAATCCTGTCTTGCCAATACTAAATAAGCCAATTAGTGACCTGTATTTTCTGTCCTACAAAGCCTCGTATTAAGCTAGAATGGTAGCTGTCGTTATAAGAAACTCGATCAACGGCAGGTGATCGTCCCGGCTACCTTTGAAATCAATAATACAGGCCCGCAACATATCTTCGAGCGTCTGTACAGTGTGCTCGGCCTGTCTGTCGCTCTGAGGATGAAATATTGTGCTCCGACTTATCTGAGCCCTTAATCCTTCTTGAAAACAAATCCCTAGAATTTAGTCATAAACTGAGTATCTCTGTCAGCGACAATAGATATAGGAACTCCGAGGAGTCTCACTATTCCTTTAACACATATAGTCTGGCCTAATCCTCAACCGAATAAGTGGTTCGAAAATGGGCTGACTTTCGTCAGTTTATCAACCATACCACATATGGAAATCATACGTCCGTGGAGCGCGAGGCAAACCCGTAATGAGATCCATACTAATTACCTCCCACTTCCATGTCGGAATTTTCATTTCCTAAAACAGTCCACCCGGTTTCTGATACCCAATTTTAACTCGCTGGCAATTTGGGCACTGGTCAACGGGTCTTACGATGTCGGGCACACATAATCTGCCTCTGCATAATTATACCCATCAGGTAAAACCTCGAATTGAGTCTTTTCCTTGTCAAAGGTCGTATCTCTGTACTATACCCGAATAGAATCCTCAAACTGACGCTGTTTTACCTTTCCCGTAATCGATGATTCGGTAACTTCTCGGACAAAAATTTCAATATCTACAGAACCAACCAAACGGACTCCAAGGCTAGCTGACTAATGAGCATTTGCAGACCAATTTTTTTTTATTTCTGAATGTACGCCGGTCAAGCCGTCCGTAGACTCGCGACTAAGTGCGTCTGTCACGGCTTTAGCTTTTCTAGGGTGGCACAAAATATTAACATCATAATCTTTCAATAATTGAACCATCTTCTCTGCCGCGAATTTGGCTCCCTTTTTCTTAAAACGTATACTGGCAACCCTTAGGATTCGTATAAATATCAACGCAGGCCCCATATAAGTAATGTCGCCATATCTTTAAAGCACGAATCACCGTAGCTAGTCCCAGATCATGAGCGAATTAATTTTCCCTCGTGCGGTCTGAGCTGCCGGGGAACATAGGCTATAATCCGACCATTCTCAGAGAACTACGTATCTCAGTCGACGTCGAAGGCCTAGGCCAATTCTTTATCGCTTCAATCTTCTGTGTGTCAATTGTTTCCATTTATACTTACTATACTTTTCTATCATCCGCTCCCCCTTTAGGGTTATGCTTATACCACATTCATGTCTTTTCTTTTTAACCTATAACTTAATTATCTTCGTACGAGACCCTAACAGAATCACAACTATATAGTACAAAGTCTTATCTGATAGTTGGCACTCAAGTAATATAATTAAGGTAGCAGTTTATCTCTTAATAATCACATTCTTCCTTCATACCCATTCCTTATCTGTCGTTCTGTTTTCTCGATAATCGAATTATTTGATATTCCCCTGATTCATCATTTCATACCATAAGTTTTCCTTTGCCCTACACTATTTCATTCTAGTTCGTTTTTCGCAATTATCTTCGTGCTTTGCCCGTCGACTCCTTTAGAGGCTCTGCTTAATCACGTTTCTTATGGTTCACTTTTTCTGACACTTTGATCTCCTTACCATTCACTCAATTATTCTCTTTTCTTTCCAAACATCGTTGTAACGGAATCTTCCAATCTCAACCGGTAGCCAAATGAATATCAGTTTATTTCGTAACATCTGTACCATACCTTCCCATTTTCTTCGTAAATTCTGTCCAGTCAATGTCCTCCATATATTACATCGCTGGCTATTAGGGTTCACCAATCGATCGACCTAGTCACAAATGGGGGCCCTACACATACGTATATATATCACTCCCATTTCTTTTTCAACACATCTTCAATCACTTGTTCGAATTTACTCTAATTTCAGGGCTGCGCTGCCTTTTCTTTCTATTTAACAATCTAATCCGTCTCAGCTCGTGTAACCCCTATAAAATTTCTAACCATTCCACATATCCTAATTCCATTTAGGTTACCCCGAAATTCCTATTTGTCTCTCATATCTATGTTGCGAAAATTTTTGTACATTTCCTAGGGGGTCACCCATCCCAGAATTGCTCTGGCCCTGGCACGCTTAACCTTACAACTTTAATGCATTTTAGCACGTTAAGGCCGGTATAAGTACACCAATTGCCCCGCACGTCCTTTGTCACGTAATTGAAAACAAGTCGGGGTCTTGACAACTTTTCAAAATGTTCTCGTAGCGGGTCCCACCCCGACCTAGCGAGAATTCTTTTACCTTTCTGACTATATGGTTACCGCGTCGCTCCTTGTAAACCCTCAATATTTACCTTCATGCATATATATATGTTTCTAGACAGCCCACGAGTTTAGGTTTTTATTCCACAAATTCCATCTCCAACCAGTCGAGGAAAACTGATAAAATGTTACTGTAGGGTATCTTCCGACCACTAGCAAAAGAAGCTAGAGTCCGACGAACTTCGCGGAATCTTTTAGTACTTAATTCACCTAATTACCTCTACGTTTATATATATATATATTTGAGTCGTGACCGAACCGCTCAATTCCTGACTGCTTGTCATACACTTTATATTCTTCCAATTAGAGGAACCTTGATCGGCGGACATTTTTGCCCTTCACATGGGCTGTGCTAAGACAAAATGGGCTGGAACATTTTCCTGGTCCCTCCAACTAAATTGCGAATTCACTACTCGTATATGTTTTCTCGAGATAAAATTTTTTCCGATAAGGGTAATGCTTCTCACAAATGACATGAAGGGTACCTCTTAAAATTTTAATCCACCATAATAGATTTATCCTATCGGTATCGACCTTCAAGACAGGTTAAAATTTTATATCTCATTTCCCTTTCCGTATTTCTAGAAATATTTGGGCAGAGGTTCCTCTGTATTTCTTACTATCCCAAAACCTGTACACAGGAAATACCAACACATATACGTATATACATATCATATCATATCACATCATAGTCACACGGGGCTAACAATTCCAAATAAAAGTATCAAAATGCCGAGGCTTACCTCACATGCCCAACTCGAACTGCACCTGCTACACTTTCCATGTTTGTTTCCCTTTTTAATGTTCGACTTTATGTTTTAATCGTACTTCAGGATACCTTACCCAGCATACATCTCTCATACCATTGCTTACCGGAGTACTGCGTAGCTTCCAATATCAGCAGGCGCTGTCTTACATCGACACCGTTCACCAGCTGCAATTAAAGATTAGTAAAGAAAGGAATTCATTTCCTACAGCTGGCTCTATCGCACGATCTAAGAATCAAAGAAAGGTAACACCTAAATATCCTGTAGCCTCCTGCTTATAGATATGGTGCACAACACACCGATAAACAGGACTCTACTAGACACGGTCTGTAGACACTCCGAGGACGAACCGCTCTGATACCACTTTTGTCACGACCCAACTCCGTAGGCCGCGACTAGTGTCCGTGCTGGACACCCAAACGTACCCAATAACCCAAATTAGCAAACGATAGAATATTTTCAAATATAAAAGTCACTTGGCGTTAGTAGTGATCATAAATGAACTGACACAGTACTTGGAAGCCGGTGAGGCTGTCACAGATCATATCATACCCAAACATATGCAGAACCCACACAAGTATATCTACAGACCTCTACAGATCATAACAAAATCATAAGACGGGACAGGGCCCCGTCATACCCCTGAATAGCATACATATATCTAATAGCGACGGACTATACCAACATATAGGCTCTGGATAAAAGAGCGCTCCCAACATAGCAGAATAGATGTCCTAGGCAGGCGGTCAGCAAATCTGTCTTCTGTACCTGCGCGGCATGAAAACGCAGCCCCCGAAGAAAGGGGGTCAATACGAAATATGTACTGAGTATGTAAAGCACAGAACGTAGTAAACAAAGTCATAATCAGAACAGAAGGTACAGAAAATGGACAGAATATACAGATTAGCAAAACATTGATCATAAAGCATAAATAGTATTTGTTGAAAACATATGTCGTACCTGGTCCCAATACGGAACAAGATCATAACCGAAACAGGACTTACAGAGAAGTGAGTGTGACATCCGAAGTATCCAATGTATATTTTCAAAACATGAGGAGTGTGTTCAGAAACATATACCATATCATATCCGGCCCCTGCCAAGGGCTCGGCAAAACAAAACGTTGCCACCCCCCGACGCTAGTGCCACCATACATAAGGAACAGAGTAGGGGATAACCCCGTAACATAAGATATCATATCATATCAGATGGCCATATCAGATCATATCGTATCAGAATGTGTGTACATGGCACAACATACTCCAAAACCCATGTACATATATACCTGCCCCCTCACATCGAGGCACGGCGAACAATGCAATGGAATACGCTTGACAACATATCCTGGACCGGGCTCAGTGTGGGAAACATTGGGGCATCCACGAATGGAGTAGTGAGAGACTAAATGCAACAAAAATATCACAGATTTCCAGAGACTCAATGAGGCATATCGAATGACAAATCAAATCAATGAAGTCGGACAGAATCATAGTA
Source organism: Lycium barbarum (assembly GCF_019175385.1). Taxonomy (NCBI): domain Eukaryota; kingdom Viridiplantae; phylum Streptophyta; class Magnoliopsida; order Solanales; family Solanaceae; genus Lycium; species Lycium barbarum. Next base: position 83,855,972 of record NC_083341.1, read on the forward strand.
GGTATATGTCGTATGTCATAACGAGTTACGGAAGAATAATCCTTCTAGTATCATTTTCATATTCCAAAATAGTTTACCAGACTCGAGGGAATCATTAAAACAATTTTCCTTAGTAGTTAAAAGGATAGTTAAAACGTTTCACTTTATAGTGTTCGAAAATAAGGCAATAGTACAATAAGAGAGCAAAGCGGGAATAGTGGAACTAAATGCAATACAAAATATCGTACCTTTACAGAGACTCAATATAGTGTCCCGAATAAGCATCATTAGTAGTTGGAAAAGTAGATAAGACATTTCCTTAAAAATTGCTTGAAATCAAGTTACAAAGGACCATAAGGGTAAAATCGGAAAATAGCGGGCCCACCTCGGGACAACCAAAGCGGCGGGCTCAAATTACGTGTATTAAGCTTATGGGGTCACCTACAGAGGTCCTAGGGCCTTCCATAACTTCCTAAGTGATTTGGAGAAATTTTGCATAATTTATCAATAAAGCATACTAAAAGGGTTCAATTCTATTGAACGAAAATGTGACAATTTCAGACACGGATTCCGATGAGCAGAATATTCTCCGAGGCGTGAATCCGATCCTAGTACATCTAGGACATGCCAAAAGAAGAATTGGGGTAGCTTTACATACCTTTTACACACTTTACGCCTTTCCAAGTTCACTTCCCGTTTCGTCCAAAATCTGCAAATGGTCACATTTACCAATTGTGAGTTGTAGATTCTACGAATTCAACTTAAGTTCATATTTGTCTACCGAAATTTCGGCAGCACCTCCCCTATACATACAGCACCCCCGAGAGTTCAACTCGGCCAAAACAATCAACAGCAACCCAACAACAACATCAACAACAACAACAATCACCATAAAACACTATATAACATAACTAGGCATCCTTCCAACATAATGGCATAACCTTCATTCCGACTTCGTATTTTCAATTCAACATTGACATTCTTGTATTCATTACTAATCAAGATCATTACAATATAATTCAGAAGCAATTCATATCATTTCTACAAAATATTCACGAGATATACAAAATATACAAACTTTCCGCCAAAGTCATAATTCATTCAAAACTTCTAATCTTTAACATACTTATTCATAACATGTTTCCATCTTCCAAGTTCATCAACAATCATCATAATTTGCACCTTAACAACTTCATTCTCATATTGTCATAAGATCATACCTAAACGACATAAGCTTCTACATTCCATTTCGATGCAAACTTATATCGTCTTAACTTCATTTACATTGCAAGCATCACAACAACACAACTAACATGTTAAACCAAATTAATTCATTCTCCTTCCAAACTTCAAATACCACACGGCCACCTTCCATTTTTTTCCAATTTCAACCAAATTCATTCCACTTTCATTCTCAACATGAATTCCATCCTACACACAACTAGAATACAACATAAATTTCAACTCATCACACTTGTACATTAATACACACACACGGCCACACATACATATGCACACCCACTTTGCAAACTTCCATATTTTCATAAATTCTACTCATTTCCATACACTACAACACAAACAAACCTTCATAACATAAAGACATGGAATGAATTCTTACCTTTTTCTCCAATCTCCTTCACTCAAACATTTTGTCATATTGAAGAAACAAGGGCTCTTTCTTCCCAAACAATTGCACCATGTTGTAGAGGATCCTTAATATAGTAGGAATACCACAAGAAAACAATTTTGGAAGCAAGATTTTAGGAGGTGATTTTTGCAAGCTAGGGCCGAATGCTCTTCATTCTTTTGCTCTTATTTTTGGCTTCTTTCTTGCTTAACTCTCTTGAATGTTCTACATGAGTATAATATGAATACTTAGCCCTCTTATATTAATTAGTCACATGACCAAGCACATGAATAATTCATGTGGGTCATGGGCCAAAGCTTGGCCGGCCATGCCCCTTGATTTGGGCCCCAATTCCATTAATGTTTTTGAGCCCAATTGGTTACGGATCTTATTTTGTAATTTCCGAAACTAATTTCCAAAATTCCAAATTTGCCCTTAGCCTTATCCCACACTTCCCCAACAATATTCTTTCATGAACAACTCATGTGTTAGATGTAAACAATTGTGACCTTATTTCTTACAAGTCAAGATTATTTCAAAAGTTTCCCAACGTGTGAAAACACGGGATATAACATTAACCTTCTATTTTATTCCCCCATGAACTGAATTGATTGGAGCACTTTAAAGGTAAGAAATTGAAAAGAAACCGCATAAAAATCAACTTTAAGTTGCTAGGTTTATTGGGCTGTTTTGTGGACTGTTTTGGGTTCTTATTGAGCTATATCTTTTTATATTGTTCCTATAAGTTTTGGAAGGTAAAAGGGTGTGGAGAGACCCATATAATTGAAGATTAGTAGGCTCATAGTTAGTCGTAACGTTTCAAGTTGATTAACACTAGTATGATATTTGTTTTGTGCGGAAGTGAAAACATGTAGGAGCTGCTTTTGTTGTGAGTTAATTGAGGACTTATAATCAAGTTAAGGTTTCAATTATTATTTATGTATATGAGATAGCTAAAGCTTTATGTATATTGGCTTGTCAAGAACTTGTGAAACATCGACTACAAGTCCTAATCTATTGTTGAATGTTGACCTAATGGATTGTGGAGGTTATTCTTGTATTGTTGGAGGGTTGGACGTGTTGTTGATTGTTATTTTCATTTTTGTTGATGTTGTTATGTGTGAACAAATTCTGGAAAGAAGTGTAGTTCAAAACTATTGTTGTAGGATCGGAAACAGAGCTTTGCCGCTCGCTATGCTATAATTATAAATTTTTGGGATTGTTCTTATGGTGTTAAGGAGATGGATTGATAGTGTTGATTGTTGATGTTGTTAATATTGTTGTTGGTTGTTGTTTTGGATTTCAGAAGTAAAGAAATGTAGGGGAGGTGTTGCCCGATTTTCTAGAAACGAGCTACTAGCTTAGAAATCTGTTTTAAGCCTTTTCATAGCTTAACCATAGTTTTAATGTCTTGATGTAGGTTGAAGTACTACGGGCAGTATACATATATATATATATATAGTGAGTCGTTGATAAGCACAAAGGTATGTAAAGATATCCCTTCTTCCTTCTATGGCATGAATTACATAAAGTGAACAAACGACAAACACATGTGACTCCAATGAACTCTAGTTCTCAGTAGTACTTGACATGATAGTTGTCTTTGGTCCCCCAAGTGTTAGTTCATCCTATCTATTCTCTCGAATCCCAAATGATGATTATTTTTGTACATGATTGCCCCTAATACTAAGTGTTCTCACATCGATAATAACTTTTTCAAAAGATATTCTGAGATAACATGATTATGCATTCACAAAAGAGTCTTCATACAGGATTATGAGTTGCTAAAGAAAGGCTTGGCATTCGTATACATTTCATTGCTTCATTTCACCGAGTCCCTTACCAAAGGGCCGAGTACAGTATATATATATATATATAGATTTCGCCGAGTCCCTTACTAAAGGACCAGGTACGGTATATATGTATGTATATGACTTAACTCACCGAGTCCCATAATGGGCCGGGTACGGTATACAAATTATATATGCATGAATCACAACATAAGGTACAAATGCATTGGTATCCCTTTATTATCATACTTATCTCTTGTCATCTTTTCACTCAGTCATGATCTTCATTACTATACGTCATGCTTTACATATTCAGTGCATTTTCCATACTGACCCCCTTTCTTCGAGGGCTGCGTTCTATGCCCACAGGTACAAACACTCAGTTTGGTTATCCTCCAGCCTAAGACTTCTACTCAGCTGCTTGGAGAGCTTCATTGTTCCGGAGCTTGATTCATTTTGGTACAGATCCTTTGATATAGACTTATGCATATCCGGGGGTACGGCGGAGCCTTGTCCCGTCATATTTCACTGTTATACTCTTAGAGGTCTGTTGAAATGTGTGGGTTGTATATATGTTTTGGTCAACTATATCGACGTAGTTCGTTTTGGATATTCCCGTATATAGTGGCAGCCTTGTCGGCTTGCATATTTTGTTATGTTTTGGTTAGCTGTGACTCCTCAGGAGACAGGTTCATTCTGAAATATGACATTATGAGTCTACAACATGCTTTTACAAATTTCCATATTGTCCTTAGTTTCAGTCTGATTATATCTAGCAGGTTCGTATTCGAGTGTCCAGCTAGGGCACTAGTCATGGCCCATCGATTTGAGTTGTGATAGAACCTGTTACACCTTGGAAATTTCATGTCGTCATGTAGTGAATGAACCACTGCGAGCTTAAGGATAACAGGAAGTTCTTAATACTATAAGACGGATAATTAGTGGTCTTAGAATGCCTACGTTAAGATTTTGAAGTCATATGAATTGACAAGAATAAGGATTAGTAAGGGCAAGTGGAGTATAAGTGGGGTTTAGGAAAGGTTTTATAAATTATTGCGTTAAGCGTTGTTTGGTAAGGCCTTGAGGGAGAGTTATATGGATTTTTAGAACATTAATGAAGCATTAAACAAGGGTTAGGAAGGTAGTACAAGGATTGGAGATTAAACGAAACGACGAGGACAACTTCAAAAAAACTGTGAGTTACACGACCACTTATACGGACCGTGGAATTTTATACGGACCGTATAATGGTCCGTATAACCCAACAACAACAATGTTTTCCATGGTGGTGAACCACGGACACTTATACGGATCGTATAATGTCATACGGACCGTATAAGTGGTCTGTATAAGTCCCGACGGACTGATTAAGTTGCAACTATAAATACATGTTTCCACTTTATTTTCTCATTCTTTTCCACTTCTCCACTTCTCTCCAAGCTTCTAGAATATTCCATACACATCTTCAACATAAAAATCAAGGGAAACCAAAGATCAAACACCAATATTCAAGGGAAATCAATCATATGGAAGATTGCTAGGGTTATGGAAGTTACAAATCCTTTGGAAGCTAAAGCTAGGGTTTTCTTTAAGTGAAGCATTGTAAACCAAAACCCGTTCCTGCGCATTCAAAGGTGAGTTTCATGATTATTCCATGTTGTTTAAGGTATTGAAAAGTTGAAACACTTGGATTATGGAAGAAGATGGAAAATGGATTACAAAAGATGAGATTAGTGGCAATTGTGAATAGTAGATTAATATGAATTATGAATATTGATATGTTGTGATTGTAATTACGTTATGAATGATGTTAAGAGCATGAGAGAAACATTAGATGAGAATGAATGTAACGTTTTAGTATGATTATGATTATGGATGACCTTGAGAGGAAATTGTAGGAATTGGATAATGATGAATTTGACTAAAGTCATTGATGATGATATTATGAATGTTATTATTGACGTTGGGGAGTTGAAATATGATATGGGAAAGTAGTAGAAACAAAGGAGATGCTGCTCAATTTTCTATATCTTTAGTTCAAACACGCTTATGTTGTTGATTATCGAATACGAGTATGAACTCTCTTGAAGGTAGAAACGCGAATATGAAGAGGAACGTTCAAGCGATAGAGTACATAGACGAAAAGGTATGTGAGGCTAGTCCTTTATTTCTAAGGAATGATTTTTCCTTCCTCTCCATGAATCTCTTTCATCCCGAAAAACTAAGAGTCTATGTTCATGAATAGCTATACGAGACAAGAGATACATTATGGGCCTGATAATGATGTTGATGAGCTTAAATCTAAAGATTCTAGAGTTCATGATATGATGTTCCTACAAAGCTAATGATGTTGTTTATTGTATACACTCACCTTATATACTATTTCCTTCAAAGTGAGGCAGAATGCTTATAAATGCTCCATAAAGGAATCGGGGGTTCACGACCTTATGTCACCTCGATAGATGTACAGTTTGTCTTGAGTCTTATGCATGATTCATGATAAGTATGTGATTATGATATTACACCGCGCCTACATGGCCGGGAAGACACCGCTAAGGCGGGCAGCGTATGCACCATGTCCAGATGGCACGGGCAAACACCACTAGTGGGCGGCGTGAGATGGTACCCCGGACGTGGGAGGCCCGGACGCAGGCTAACGATTATCGCACCGTACCTATATGGACGAGCAGCTTATACATTTATGCATACATGATATGATGATGATTATGAAGTAAGCCAGTATGCATTATTTCTTTTATAATTGACAGTCAGATACAGTTGTTCCTTATTTGATGCTTCCTTTATCTCATTGACGTATTATTATTATTATTTATGCCTCTCATACTCAGTACAATGTTCGTATGACGTCCGTTTTCTTTGGACGCTGTGTTCATGCCCACAGGTAGACAGGGAGGTGATCTTGATCCAGACTCGTAGGAGCTATCAACAGATCTACAGGAGCACTCCATTATTCCAGAGGTGCTATTGGGTTGATTCTTTTGTGTATATTTATATGTATGTATTTTGGGCACGACAGGGTCTTGTCCCGTCCCTATGTCTAGCACTCTAGTAGAGGCTCGTAGGTACGCAGGTGTGGGTTACATTGTCTCACGATGTTACTACTGTATATATATTATCATTTTGATAGTCAAAAAGCTTATGTATCTAAAAGTATTTACGTTCTCAAATGAAAAATGATTTTCTTATGATTGAGTATGATGAGTAATAGAATGAGTGGTGCGCGGTGGTTAGCCCCGGGTAGCCGTCACGGCCCCTAGTCGGGTCGTGACAAAAGTGGTATCAGAGCAGTTCAGTCCTAGGAAGTGTCAACGAGCCGTGTCTAGTAGAGTCTTGTTTATGGTGTGTTGCGCGCCACGCTAATAAACAGGAGGCTACGGGGCATTTAGGAAAAATGTCCATCTTTCATCTTAAGAGATCGTGTGATAGAGTTGTATTATAAGATTTTCTCCTCCATAATAGTGTGCTATGATTTCAGAAATTCCGCCAAAGGGAAAAGCTACAGCCGCCTAGAAGGGCAAGATTACGATGAAAAGGCGGGTGGAAAGAGAGCCGCCAATGAATGTAGAAGAGGGCGAATCACAGAATGAGGCCCCATCTAATACTTCCTCTACCCCGCCTAATGTAGAAGAACAAGGAGGAGCTTCAGCTCCAGTTCCAGTTCCTCCAGCGGTTGCTTCGGGTCAACAAGTGACCGAGGCCATTCGTCTATTGACACAGTTAGTTGCCGCCCAGGAACAGCGGCAGAATGTGAGTTCAAGTGATCGGGCAGCTAGTACCAGAGCCCGTAATTTTATGAGTTTGAATCCTCCGGTGTTTTTCGGGTCAAAGCCGGATGAAGACCCGCAAGGTTTTATTGATGAGATGTTGAGGACATTGAGGATTATTCATGCCTCCAAAACTGAATCTGTGGAGTTGGCATCTTATAGACTCCGAGATGTGGCGGTATTATGGTACAATAATTGTCTAGCATCAAGAAAAGAAAATGCGCCTCCTCCCGTGTGGCAAGAATTTGTAGATGCTTTCATCTGCCACTATTTGCCACCCGAGGTCCGCCGAGCTTGAGCGGATAGGTTCTTAAATCTAAAGCAAGGAAATATGAATGCCCGGGAATATAGTCCTCAATTTAATTTATTGGCTAGATATGCCCCGACTATGGTGGCCGATATGGGAGATAGAGTGCACAGGTTTGTGAGTGGTTTAGGGCCACATTTATTTAAGGATTGTTTGACGGCTTCGTTGCAAGATGGGATGAATATTTCCCGAATACAAGCCCATGCCCAGAATTTAGAAGGACAACGACATCCGCAAAGGGGTGATTGTGACATTGATAGAAGGCAAAGCAAGAGGGCCAGATCTATGGGGGCAGGTAGCGATTATAGAGGGGGATCGAGGCAGACTTATTCCAGACATTCAGGCCAGTCGGTGACTAGTGCGCCTCCACGATTTGCAGATAGGAGATTTGATCGCTCCTTTCCTTCAGGACAGGGTAAGAGTTCGAGAGCTTTGGGTTCCCAGTTCGGGGGTGATTATAGTCAGAGGAGACCGCCAGTTCCACGATGTAGCCAGTGCAGGAAATTACACTCGGGGCCATGTCGCCAGGGCACAGATGCTTGCTATGTTTGTGGACAGACTGGGCACTTAATGCGAGATTATCCCTCGAGATATGGCAGAGGTGGGGCTCAGCCCACAGGATAAGTGGCTGGTTCATCTTCAGTGCGCTCGGTGGGGCAGACTCCCCAGATTTCAGCAGGCCGAGGTAGAGGCAGAGGGGGAGCATCTACTTCAGGTTCCACTCATCCTCGTCTGTATGCTTTAGCCGGACGACAGGATCTTGAGTCCTCCCCGGATGTGGTTACAGGTATAGGACTATCAGAATGGTACTTCTTCATAATAGAAACATGGAAATTCGGATTAACACCCAACAGGCCTGGTGAAAACTAACTCATAAAGCACGGGATCAACACAACGGACAATCTCAAACAGGCCACTATACCTCGGCTCGTTTACCAGTCACAACTCTCTAAACTTAGCTCAAGCTCCAATTCTCATATCTCTATATTTGAATTTCCGTTGCAACTGATCCTCGAATAAATGAATTGCTTACTCGATTCCTTCAATTGATAAAACCGCAACTCTGAACGCAATTAAAAGGCCTCACAACTACTTCCCTAACCAATGAAATCCTCTAAAACATGGTCACAACCATAACCCATTCTGAACCGATGAAGTACTCTGATTTCGCTAACCTTTCCTTCTCACTTACTAAAGCCATTTCTCGTACCGCGATTCCTTAGAAACATAAGAACACACATACCAAAAATTCTGAACCCATAACTTACTCTTGTCAGAAAGAATCCTTGATTCGTCTACTATCTCTACGCAATTCCATCAAAAACTGGTCTTACCGGCAGCCAACTTGGCCAGTTCCAAAACCTCCTAAACCTTCAAATCACAATGCAGGAACCATACCACTGATTATTTCATCAAGCAAACAAATGATCACTATAAGACCTCTCGCACAACAGTTCCTCCGCAAATCTGTACAAGGCTCAGTAAACCTGTCATTTCCCGAACGTGAACCGAAATGCATTGAATCCTTAAATATCTTCCTGGAATTGTAACCGTAGACCATTACGCTTATCTCGAACCGTGCTGACCCTAAATGAATGCACCACTCTTGAATATTACCAATAGTCATTAGAACCGACTTCGAATTTTGAAACCAATCACAGTCATACCCCGCATGGCAAATCCCATCTATTACTTTTGACTCTACAAGTTGAGTCATATCCAAGTTTTCAACTTAGTACCGAAGAGTTATACCTTACGATTCCCATCTTCATATTTCGCAACCTTTACCTGATACGCAAATTCGATACAAACTCGAACTTTTTGATGCAAAACCTGAAGCCTCATATGGTAATTATATAACCATCAAACCTCTCATAGTATCACCTCAATAAACTTGTAAATTCTCCGAAAGTATCCAGTCTTACACTGCCGCTCTAAATCTCACGCGATCACCCCCAAGTCTTTAATAACCAAAAGCACTTGCCCAAACTATTCAGTCAATACTACTTGGAATATAAGATATCACTGCGAGTAGGGTGTCACCTCGAAAACATAACTTTAGTTCTCATATGATAGGGATTTCACAATCTTCTCTCTTAAGGCATGCTAACTCATCCATTGTAGAATATTACGAAGATTATACGACGGTGTACCACCTAGCCACTTCTTATAAACCTCAACATGTCAGTTCACTGAACTATGCTATCACTAACTGCCAATCATGAATCTCACGGAATTTCCACCTATCACTAGTCTATTTCCGTAGACTTCCCTCTCTAAGCTACGCAACAATCACTCGGGGGTGATAATAGTAGGCCACCAAATCTATTCATAATAGCTTCCCTTAACTCACTCAATTCTAACTGAGAACTCTCTAAATTCCCGCGTATCGCACAATCCCAAGTGTCATAACCCACAAAAGTAGCCAAACATGACCGATAAACTCGATCCACAACAACAGAATCTCCAACTAGAGTAGACACATGAACAGGTAAAATTATGCTATCACAAGGCATTCCCAGTCACACAACATGATATGCAGACACATACGAATAAGTGAATCCAGGAGCAATAAACACAGATGTTGCTCTAGGTCAGACAGAAACGATACCTGAAATAACAGCATCTAAGGCCTCTGCCTAAGGTCTACCTGGGAATGAGGAACATTGGGCCCCAGCACGTCTAGACTGAGATCCACCTCTTGAAGGAACATTACCTCAGCTACCTGAAGATGTCGGAGTCCTCTGGAACTGATGACCCTGCCTGGGTCATGGAAAATATCAAGCAAAACGACCAATCGCTCCATACAAAAAGCAACCTCTAGAAGCCGGAGTCTGATGAACTGAAACTGAAGACCTAGCTGGAGTAATCCTATCAACGGGCTGAGATAACGAGCTCTTGGAGACCCTCTATCAGGATGGCCCACTAGAATGAGCCTGCAAGGCTGAGTGCAGAGGGCGGCCAGAATATGGCTGATATGGCCTAGAAGGTTGACTGGTGCCCCTCGAACTAGAAGCGCCATAACTCCCAGTCTGACAAGGTCTATTGTCACCACCACCAAAAACACGGGCCTTAGAGCCATCAACCATAGAAGTACACTCGATAATGGACTGGAAGGAAGCCCCCATAGCCTCCATCTGAAGGCAAGAAATCAGTAGAGATCCCACTAGCCCACCAATAAAATGCCTGATCCTGTCAGCCTCAGTAGGGATCAAAGGAGTGGAATAACGAGCCAGATATAGAAAGCGGGTCACATAAGTCTCCAAAGCCATAACCTTCTTCACAAGATGTAGAAACTCCTCCCTACGCGCCTCTCTCAAATTCCGGGGCACATACTTCTCAAGGAAGGCCCGGTAGAACTGAGTCCAAGTCAGGGAAGGGAAGCCCTCAGGTCTGCAAGCCACAAAATACCTCCACCAAGTCTTCGCGTTGCCACGAAATTTATAGGACACATAGTCAACCACATGGATCTCTATGATCCCCATCCGGTGTAGCAACTCATGCATATCTAGAATGAACTCATAAGCATCCTCATAGAAGGTACCAAGAAACCTCGGCAGCTCTAACTTCCTAAACCTCCCAACAAGATCCTGATCAAACACGGTCATAACAGTGCCCTACATGGGCCTAAGATCATCACCAGGAGTGGATATCGTATCAATGCGAGGAGCCATAGTTACAGCGGGATGTGCTACCCGAGTAGGTCCCTGCTCAGGGGTCTGTGCCCTATCTCTGGTCTGTGAACCCTCGCTGGGAGTAGTAACACCGGCTGCCACCTGCTAGGCATCAAAATGTAGCAAAACCCTGGCCATAGTATCCTGCATGACCTGATCAGAAGTAACCTCGGGCTGTGTCTGTGTTGGAGCCACATTCTCGGAATCTGGAGACAGAGATCTCTCTTGCCGCTGTCCTACCGCAGCAGCCCTGCCCCTGGCTAAGGCAGCCCCGCGGCCTCTAGCTCTATTGCGCCATCTAGCTGTCGCTCGCCCTCGGGTGTCACCTGTAGTTGCGGGCTCCAGCATCTGGCCTCGGGCTATCGTAGCTCGAGTCCTCACCATCTACGAGAGGAGAGATAAAAGTCATTTACCAATTCGATCGCTCCAGATAACAATTAGAATAAAGTAGCACGAAAGAGTGAAAGAAAGTGAGATTTCCTAAATGTCCTATAGCCTCTCGCAGATAAGTACGGAGCTCATCGTACCGATCCACGAGACTCTACTAGACACGCTTTAGTATTATAAACCGGGTAACCTAGGGCTATGATACCAACTTGTCATGACCCAATTTGGCTAAGCCATGCGGGCACTTACCTTTTTCACCTCGGTAAGCGAACTCTCAACCCAACAAAAGCAAAGACATAAATAAATAAATCAATTCAAGCGGAAAAGAATAATCACGTAAGTCTTACGATAATTATCATAGAAATAGTGCGGAATAAGAAAATACCCCTAGGGTCTGGTCAAGCCATACAAGAGCATCTAATGGAAATATACAAGTCTGGAGTAATAATACAAAAATCTGTCTGTCTCTGAATAGGAATAATAAGACATAAAATAGAAAGAGTCTTCAAGGCAGCGAACGCCTCGTGATCACCCTAAAAACTCGCAACAATGCTGATGACGATGATCAGCCACGAGAGATGGAAGCAGACCCAACCTGATACTCTGCATTCATAAAGGAATGCAACATGTGCAGGTCAGTACAAAACAACAGTACTGGCAAGTATCATCGGCCGACTAAGTATAGCTAACACAATTCAGACAATAAATCAGGATATACAAATAAATCAACAAGTATAAGTCATACAAAATCAGAACAGGTATCCGCTATCACCTAAGTTAAAGCATCTAAACCCATGTATGCCCAGTCTCAAAATCTACATCCAATCTGGAATCAATCAACACAAGTACAATACTAGATCATCACAATATAGGCCAAGATGCAATGCAATGATGTAAGAATATCAATGCAATGCAGTGTAAACATGTACTCTGGACGAAAGTATCGACGTCCCGGTAGCACAACCCATGGGGAACCCACGGTGTCCACACATCACGCGCTCCGGAATGCCTCATTGGATAACGAGCATAATCACAATATAAGTCACATCGTCACCCCTGTTAAATGTGCCTTACTCGCATATATGCTATCATACATAGGCCATATCGTCACCCCCTATCAAATATGCCTTATATATACATGAACTGCCATAACATAGGCCACATCATCACCCTCTGTCAAATGTGTCCTATATATATACACGAGCAGCCACCGCATAGGCCACAACATCACCCCTTGTCAAATGTGCCTTATATATATGTATAGATGCAAGATAAATATGCAAGTATGATTTCAAGTATCGAAATGCATGCATGAAAGAAACTTATATTTAAACATGAAAATGACAACGACCAAATATCATATCAACGATTAACGTACCGCACATGGACACCTCACAATATAAATCTCATCTCACCCAGCAAGAGACCTCGGGCATCGTACACTCATTCCGCTCCGGTAAATGACCTCGGATCATGGACTCTCACATCGCACAATCCACGATTCCGGGACAATCATCGAACTACTCACATCACTCTCATGCAAACTGAGGTCAGTTAATCATAGTGTTTCATTAAGTACCAACAGCTTATTAACAATATATCATGAAGAATGAGAATGAGTGCAATGCAGATGTCAACATCGAGAATCAGCCCAATATCACAAGTACCACCAATGGGTACGCCAACCACTTATCAATGTCACAAGTACCAACAAGGGTACGCCAGCAATATCATGAAAGATAATGCAAGTCATTTAGAATCCTATCCTCATATTAACATCAACTCGTAAGATACTACAATATTACAATCAAGATGGAACAACAAATCCCAATATCTACTTCCAACACGTGGCATCAAGCCAACATAACAGAACAGTCAAGTCACAACACAACGGGGTGGCTAGCCCCAATCACACAACAGGGCCCAACCTAAGACAAATCCAACCCAACTTCATACCCGAAGGTTTACATGCTTTCTCCAATAATATATCTAAATATATGCTACGCTATACGAAGTCTCAGTAAGGGTAAGACATAACCTACCTGGATGGCCGAACAGTAACACCAACAATCACTCTATAGCCTTGCCCTTCCGCTGAGCCTCAATATCAAAGAAGTCTATGCATATTCAAAATCTAGATTATAAATCATGAAGAACGATCCTAATATTGTTATCATTCAATTTAGGTCAAATCCAACCTTACAATTTGGGGAAACGGGGCCCACAAGGCCAAAACGGGAAATTCAGAAGCAAAATATCAAATTAAGCACTAGGTGATCATAACCCAATAACTAATTGCTAATTTAACTCATGGATTCCCGCAATTTCGAATTCGAAGTAAAACCCCCAATTTGAATTCATCAAAATCTAGCATAACCCCATCAATTTCATCATTAATAAGCCTAGATAGAACATTCATCAAAACCCACTTTTAATCTTCCATAACTAAGGAATTACTAAGGAAAAGGGAAATCAATGATGATTAGGATTAATGAAATAGTAAAAGAATTAGCAAGAGTTACCTCCTAGAGTTTCCTCCAATAATCTCTAAAAACAGTCCCCAGGAGCTCAAATATTGAAATGGGAAATAATGAAGGACTAAAGGCTTTTAACACTTTATTAACTAAACTCACTGCCCGTCACCCGCTTTGGTGACGCCGGGACTGCCCCAGCAGAGCCACTCCAGCGGTCCCTTGGCCGCTCCAGTTTTTCAAGCCCAATTGGCTCGGACCGCTCCAGCGGCAGGGTTACCTCTCCAGCAGTACCGCCAAAGCAAGCACCAGACACCAGAAATCCACCCAAGTTTCATGATTCAATCTGATTTACCAACTGATTCCCGAGGGCATTTGCTCACATACCGTAAACATAAAAAAAGGTTACGAATGTGCTCGTGGCCACGGAATTCTCAACGGAGGTCTCATCGACCGAGTCAACCCCCGATACCTTAATTGTAATTTGCTAACCCAAGTCCCAAAATGCATCTGAGTGCATTGGGAACTGAACCAGATATACACACAAGTTATAAAAGACCATCTGGACCCTTCGAAATTGATGGATTGTCAAAAAAGGTCTGTTTACTCAAAAGTTAACTTTGGGTCAACTCTTTTTCGCGTTAAGCTCAAACTTCACAAAAAGTCGCCCGAACCGAATCTAACACCTCGAAAAAAGTGTCAATGGTCCCCTCGGGTCAAAAGTGAGTTAGCCAAGCTCGAAAAAGGGTCAAAAGGACCAAAAATGCAATAACAACCAAACGGGTCGTTACAACAACAAACTCATCGGGAACTAAGTAATATAGAGCTCAAAGTTTTGTCCAATTATCAAACCAGATATTGGCAGTTCCACTTCTTGGCTCCCACCACATTTCATGCTCCATGCTGTCTCTAGCTTCTAACATCATCTTCCAGACCTGAGAGCCTCCTTTTACAATACGTGTACCACATATAGTTTGACCATAGAGTATTTGTAATTCTTAATTTCCACCAGAGTTTAGCACATAATGCTTTAGACATATCAAATAAGGATCTGAAGCCAACTCCACCTTCCTCATTTGGCAAGCACAGATTCAACCATGAAGATCAATGTCTTCTTCTTCCTTCTTCACTATTATTCCAGAAAAATCTTGCAAACACCCTATGCAGATCATATATAACACCCTTTGGAGGTCTGATAGCAGAAAGTAAATAAATTGGCATGCTCAATAAAACACTGTTGATCAAACCAGCTTTTCCTCCAAATGATAGAAGTCTTTTTTTCCAAGTTGCTAGTTTGTCCTTCACTTTCTTGATCAAGTTATTATAATCAGCCTTTCTCTTTCTTGCTTGTGTGATTGGGAAACCTAAGTATGTAAAAGGAAAAGATCCCCTAGTAAAACCAGTAATAACCTCCACTTGTTGTACTATCACATTTGAAACTTTGCTATGCATGTAGAAGGAACTTTTTCCTTTATTGATAAGCTACCCTGACATCTATTCATACTCCTGTAATATTCCCATAATCAACTGCAAGGAAGTATCATCTGTAGATGAGAAGATAATAGTATCATCTGCATAAGAAAGATGGTTCAAGTTAGCACTCCATTTAGGCATTCCATAACTTCTAAAGCCATTGCCCTCAAATAAATAGTTCAAAGCTCTAGACAGCACTTCTGCAGACAATATAAACAAAGCAGGAGATAGTGAATCTCCTTGCTTAACACCTCTTGTTGAATGGAAAAAAAGCAGCAGCATGTCCATTAAATAAAACTGAGTACCAATTGTTTGCTATCAATCTCCATATCATATCTATAAACACTTCTACAAATCCCATTTTTCTCAGAACTCTCGCCAAAAAATCCCAGGACACTCTATCATAGGCCTTGGCCATATCCAGTTTAAGCACCACATTAGCTGTCTTTCCCCTAAGTCTTATATCTGATACCACCTCTTGAGTTAACAGTACATTCTCAATGATACATCTTCCCTTTACAAAACCAGACTGATTAGCAGATATCAAAGAAGGCAAACATCTTAAAGTTTATTCTGCATCACTTTAGAGATCACTTTGTTAGTAAAATGTTACACCCCGGGAATTCCCCCGTGAACGTACAGTGAATAGGCTAACGAAGAATACGAGTATATGATGTTTTAATGAGAAGGGAACGACGTTTGACGGCCCTAAGTAAGATTTCAAAAGCAGTTGCAATGAAAGGTAGGTTATGCTCCACAATGACTAATTAAAGGTTTTGGAAATGTGAAAGTTGCAGGTTTGCATTCTGGCCAGTTGGTCGTAAAATGAAATACGGACCGTAAAGTGATATACGGTCCGTAAACTTCCATGTCGTATTTTGGCTTCCAAAACTTCAACTTTCTGCCAAATGAGCAAATGGTTAAATACGACCCAAAATATGGACCGTAAAGTGGTTTACGGCCCGTAAATTGTGTCCGTAAATCACCACGTCTCAGCCTGAGTTTCTGGTTCTGATATGATTAAACACGACCACGAAGGACGGTCCGTATTCCAGTTTACGATCACTGTGCTGTTCATTTAAGATCAGATTCTGGGTTATTAAATAAGGGACCAAGTTTATTATTTCATTTCCACATTTCATCCCTTCTCTCTAAAACATCTCTCTACATTTATTCCACAATATTTCAAGAATTATTAGTCATCAACAACACAAATCAAGTGAATCAAGTGTAAGGAAACCCATTAAGATCATTCAAGTCAAGAAAATCTTGTTGAAGGAAAACTAGGGTTTTTGCTCAAGTGGAGTATTTCGACCAAGGCTCATTCCTACAACATCTAAGGTAAGATTTATGGTATATATATATATATTTTGTTTAAGGTATTTGAGAGTTAAAATGCTTGGACATTAGGTGAGTATAGAAAAATGGGTCATGAATGATGAATAGTGACATTTTGAGAAATAGTTTGAATTGAGTTATGAGTCTTGATGTATTGTAATGTAAATGTGTTATAAATGATGTTGAGAACATGAGATGAGCAATGTACGTGAATGGACATAGTCGTGCGTTATGGCCATGGATATGGATGATTGAAAAGTGAGTCTAGAATATGGATAATGTGGATGATTAATGACTATTGTTGTAGTATTGTGAATGTATTGTTGACGTTTGAGAGTTGAAATACACTATAGAAGAATGTCGTATAAATAGAGGAGACATTTCCCGATTTTCTCTAGTATAGTCATGTATGCTAGCTATCGATTCTAATGATAGTATGACTTTAATGAAGGTATAAACGCAACCGTTGAAAGAGAACATGCAAGTGGTAAATAGTCGAACGAAAAGGTATGTAAGGCTAACCCTTCTTTCATAAGGCATGTTTCTTTGGCCAAACGTCTAAATCTTCCATGAGACTATGATATCCTTCAAATGATTTGATCTTCCGAGCTTGTAAGCTCACGATTCTTGACTCGCTACGATCGTACTAATCCCTCGTATGGCGAGTAAGCCTAAAAAAATAAGTGTGATGAATGATGATAATAGTGATAATGATATTGATGAAGACTATAATGGTAATAGCGATGATGATAACGATGACGATAATGATAGTAATGATAATAGTAAAGATGCTTATGAACTACATGTATGTATGCCCTTGTATGGCTACTATGAAACACCGAGCTTATATGGCCGGGTAGTATATGAATAGATGTATATGTAAGTATTTTCACGTAACGCGCGCACACCACTGCAGTTGGGTATGGATAACACTGAGCCTTGGTAGGGCCAGGTATGTGTAACACTAAGCCTTGGTTGGCCAGGTATGTATGACCACCGAGCCTAGCTATGGTCGGTTACGTGAAACACCGAACCTTTGAGGTTGGGTATGTTATGTAAATGATATGTATATGATGTGATTATGTATACAATATGAATGTAAATAAGGGTATGTATACGAATACGATTACTAATATGGAACGGATACGAATATGGATATGGATATGGAGGTATGAGCACAAACACATATTAGAATGGAAAGTTTCTATGAAAGGCAAGTAAGTGCCCATGGCGATAATATTACTATCTCCCATCTTGTGCTATTTCTTAGGATGTTCATTATGCTTCTACATTGATATTGATCATGCTATACATACTCAGTACATTCTTCGTAATGACGTCCTTTTGTTTGTGGACGCTGCGTCATGCCCGCAGGTGCACAGGGAGACAGGCTCGATCCATAGCTGCTTACTCAGAGATTACATAGCAGAGCTCCATTTCATTCGGAGCCATAGCTTTTGGGTACTTATTCTTTTGTGTATATAATTATGGGCATAGCGGGGTCTTGTCCCGCTCATGTGTTATGTTATACTCTTCTTAGAGGCTCGTAGTCACTTGTATATGGTTAGATATGTCTGGCTTTGTCGGCCCATATTTTGTATATCATTTTGATAGCCTTGTCGGCTTATGTATGTTGATGTGGCATAGATGTCAATCATTATATAAAGGCATTGTCGTCCAATGGGAATAGTATGATGAACGAATAGATTCATATGTTTAATTGTATGGCTCACCTAGATGTAAGCATAAGTGTAAGCCAAGGGGCTAGCACCGGGCATTCGTCGCGGCCCTCTAGACGGGTCGTGACAAAAGTGGTATCAGAGCAGTTCAGTCCTAGGGTGTGTCTACGAGTCGTGTCTAGTAGAGTCTTGGTTATGGGTGTGTTGGGCGCCACACTTATAAACAAGAAGCTGTGGACATTATAGGAGTGAATGACCTTCTTTCTTCGTAAGAATTGTGCGATGGAGCTATGATGTAAGAAATTCTTGTTTCTTAATCGTGTGTTGTGTATTTCAGAAATGCCTGTAAAGAGAAAGGCTACAGCAGCCCAAAAGGGCAAGACGGTGGCAGAAAAGCGGGCTGAAAGAGCGCCGCCACCGGTAGTAGAGGAAAGTGAGTCCCAGAGGGCGGCTCAATCTCAGCCCTCCCGTTCAGTGCCTATATTAGAGGAGCGTGAGGGAGCCTCAGCCCCGGCTCCAGCTCCTCCACCGGATGCTTCGGGCCAAGATGTGAAAGACGCCATTAATTTGCTGACTCAATTAGTTGCGGCCCACACTCAGAGGCAAAGTTCAGGGCAAGGTGATAGGGTTGTTAGTGCAAGGGCCCGCGACTTCATCACTTTGAACCCTCCAGAATTCTTTGGGTCAAAGCTGGAGGAGGACCCTCAGGATTTTATCGATGGTATGTTGAGGACGCTACGATTGATACATGCTTCGGACACCGAGTCGGTAGAGTTAGCGTCGTATAGATTGAGAGATGTCTCGATCCAATGTTATACGGTTTGGATGGCTTCACGGGGAGCCAATGCACCTTCCTCGGTATGGCAGGAGTTCGTTGATGCTTTCCTCTGACATTATATGCCTCCAGAGGTTCGGTGAGCTAGGGCCGATAAATTCTTGAATTTGAGGCAAGGTAGCATGAGTGCTTTAGAGTACAGTCTCCGCTTCAATTCCTTGGCTAGGTATGCTTCAGCCATGGTAGCGGATATGGGTGACAGAGTGCACCGCTTTGTAAAGGGCCTAGGGTCGCATTTGATGGATAGGTGCTTGACTGTGTCCCTTCAGGACAATATGGATATTGCACGCATTCAGGCCTATGCTCAGAACTTAGAAGAAAGCCTGCAACAGCAAAGAAGTGAACGCGAGCAAGATAGGGGCCATAGCAAGAGGGCCAGATCTTCGGGTCCGATGAGTGAGTTTAGAGGTGGGCACAGGCAGCAGTTTCCCAGGCATTCAGGCTATTCTATGACCAGTGCACCTCCACGGTTTTCAGGCCAGAGATTTGATAGATCTACTCGTGCAGGGCGGAATCCGAGTTCTTGGAGGTCCCAGTTTAGAGGTGATTTGGGTCAGGCAAGGCCACTCGTACCCCGATGTTCCCAGTGTAGGAAGTTGCATTGGGGTCAATGCCGATTGGGTTCAGAGGGTTGTTATTCATGTGGTCGGCCAGGCCATATTATGCGTGATTGCCCTTCGATTCATGGTAGAGGTAGGACCCAGCCTTCAGGGTCAGTAGCCGGATCTTCATCTTCCATGCGCCCTATGGGGCCAGGTTCACATGGGCCAGTCGGCCATAGTAGAGGCAGAGGGAGAGTTCCCAGTTCTAGCAGTCCTCAGCACCGTGTTTATGCTTTGGCTGGACGCCAAGATCTCGAGTCTTCTCCTGACGTGGTCACAGGTATATTATCGGTATTCTCTCATGATGTATATGCTTTGATTGATCCGGGCTCCACATTGTCATATGTTCCTCCTTATATTGTGGGTCGATTTAGGGTCGAACCAGAGTCGGTCAAACCTTTTGAGGTGTCTACACCCATTGGTGAATCGGTAATAGCTAGCCGAGTAAATAGAAATTGCATAGTCTTGATTTGTGACCGCCGTACTATAACTGACTTGCATGAGCTAAAGATGGTAGACTTTGATGTCATTATGGGCATGGATTGGTTGGCCTCTTGCTATGCCAATGTTGATTGTAGAATGAACATGGTTCGTTTTCAATTTCTGGGAGAACCAGTTTTAGAATGGAATGGGAATACGGCGTCACCAAAAGGTAGGTTTATTTCCTATCTAAAGGCAAGGAAAATGATCACAAAGGGATGTATCTATCACTTAGTTCGGGTTCAAGATGTGAAAGCTGAATCGCCAACTCTTCAGTCAGTCCCCGTAGTACATGAGTTTCCGGACGTGTTCCCGGAAGAGCTCCCAGGCCTTTCTCCCGAGCGGGACATAGATTTTGCTATTGATGTGTTACCAGACACTAAGCCTATATCTATTCCTCCCTACAGAATGGAACCTGTAGAATTGAAAGAGTTGAAGGAGCAATTGAAGGATTTGCTTGATAAAGGCTTCATTAGGCCTAGTTCATCGCCGTGGGGATCACCCGTATTGTTCGTCCGAAAGAAAGATGGCTCCTTTAGAATGTGCATTGATTACCGGCAATTGAATAAGGTGACAATTAAGAACAAGTATCCTCTTCTGAGGATTGATGACTTATTTGATCAATTGCAAGGTGCCAAGTGATTTTCAAAGATTGATTTGAGGTCCGGGTATCATCAAGTGAGAGTTAGGGAGAAATATATTCCTAAGACAGCCTTAGAACAAGATATGGTCATTTTGAGTTCCGAGTGATGTCATTTGGGCTAACTAATGCGCCGGAGGCATTTATGGATCTGATGAATAATGTGTTCAGGCCTTTTCTGGATTTATCTGTGATCGTATTTATCGATGACATCTTGGTATATTCTAGATCCGAGGCAGAACATGCGAATCATTTGTGTACTGTCCTCGGAGTCCTTCGAACCCGAGAGTTGTTTGCAAAGTTTTCCAAATACGAGTTTTGGTTGAACTCAGTGGCATTTCTGGGGCATATTGTAGCAGCCGATGGTATTCGAGTAGATAGTCAAAAGATTGAGGTCGTGAAGACTTGGGCAAGGCCCACAACTTCGACGGAGATTCGTAGCTTTCTGGGCTTAGCAGGTTATTACAGGAGATTCGTTGAAGGTTTTTCTTCTATTTCTGCACCACTCACAAAGTTGACCCAGAAATCGGTAAAGTTTCAATGGACAGATGCTTTTGAACGTAACTTCAAAGAGTTTAAAAGTAGGTTGACTTCCGCCCCAGTCTTGACACTTCCAGAAGGATTGGAAGGATATGTTGTTTATTGCGATGCTTCTGGTGTTGGGTTAGGTTGTGTATTGATGCAACATGGTAAAGTGATTGCGTATGCTTCAAGGCAATTACGGAAACATGAGCGAAATTATCCGACCCATGATCTAGAATTGGCCGCAGTGGTTCATGCGTTAAAGATATGGAGACATTATTTATATGGTGTCCATGTGAATATTTACACAGATCATAAGAGTCTTCAGTACATCTTCAAGCAGAAAGAGTTGAATTTGCGGCAACGGCGATGGTTGGAATTGCTAAAGGATTATGATGTCGATATTTTGTATCACCCTAGAAAGGCAAATGTTGTAGCTGATGCTCTTAGCCGCAGATCTATCGGAAGTTTATGTGATGTACGACCAGAGAGAAGAGAAATGGCTCGTGAGCTCCAACAGTTAGCTAGCCTAGGAGTTCGAGTAGTGGACTCAGGTAGCAAGGGAGCTACTATTCAGATTTTAGCAGTCTCGTCGCTAGTAGCAGAAGTGAAAAAGCGACAATACGAAGATTCCATGCTAATGCAGTACAGAGATACACTCCCTCAGAAAGAGGAGTCCTCATTTGATATTTCAGGAGATGGAGTTCTCCGATGCCAAGGCAGATTATGTGTTCCCGATGTGGCAGGTTTACGCCACCAGATTTTGAGAGAAACTCATTGTTCTCGTTATTCTGTTCACCCCGGTGCGACGAAAATGTATCATGATCTTAAGTCTATATATTGGTGTAATGAAATGAAGAAAGACATAGCGGAATTCGTAGCTCAATGTCCCAATTGTCAACAAGTGAAAATCGAGCACCAAAAGCCGGGTGGAATGTTGCAAGCTATAGAAATCCCAACTTGGAAATGGGAAGTGATTAACATGGACTTCATTTCAGGTTACCCTGTTCTCGACGTAAGTATGAACGACCTATGTGGCAGAAGATTATGCAAGGCTTTATATTAAAGAGATAGTGAGACTTCATGGTGTTCCGGTATCTATTATCTCCGATAGAGGGACTCAGTTTACAGCTAACTTTTGGAAGTCTTTCCAAGAGGGTCTAGGGACCCAAGTGAGCCTTAGCACGGCATTTCATCCACAGACGGATGGACAGGCTGAATGTACCATTCAGACTCTTGAAGATATGTTACGGGCATGTATGATAGATTTTGGAGGTAATTGGGATAATCATTTGCCACTCATTGAATTTGCTTACAATAACAGTTATCATTCTAGCATCCAAATGGCACCGTATGAAGCTTTATATGGGCGAAAATGTAGGTCCCCAATTGGGTGGTTCGAAATAGGAGAGGCCATACTGATAGGGCCAGACTTGGTCCAACAAGCCATAGAGAAAGTCAAGCTCATACAAGATCGGTTATTAGCAGCCCAAAGTCGTCAAAAGTCCTATGCGGATAATCGCCGAAGAGACTTAGAGTTCCAAGTGAAAGATTGGGTATTCTTGAAAGTGTCACCGATGAAAAGTGTAATGAGATTTGGCAAAAAGGGGAAGCTTAGTCCCCGGTACATTAGACCTTATGAGATTGTGCGCAAAGTGGCCTACGAATTAGATCTACCTCCGGATTTGGAGTCAGTTCACCCAGTTTTTTATGTCTCGATGCTTCGAAAATGTGTTGGAGATCCTACTAGGATCGTGCCAATAAGCGATGTGCAAGTGACAAAAAAGTTGACTTATGAAGAAGTGCCCATTTCCATACTAGATAGGCAAGTACGGAGGCTTAGAAACAAAGAAGTGGCCTCGGTAAAGGTTTTATGGAGAAGCAGTAAATGAGAAGAAATGACATGGGAAGAGGAAGAAAGTATGCGATCCAGATACCCTCATTTATTTCAGCCCTTGGGAGAGATTCAGGATGAAACATCAGCGGTATGAGATATGTATGATTTCCTTTTTATGCTTTTGGTCGTGTGTGGCCATAGATATGTTGATATTGTGACATATCCCTATGAGGCGATGATATTTTGGGTTGTTGTGGCAGGTTGGTAGTGCCATATTATAGGGGAAACTCTGGCGAAATTTTTATAGAATCCCCGAAGACTTTAACATTCGAGGACGAATGTTCTTAAGGGGGGGAAAATGTTACACCTCGCGAATTCCCCCGTGAACGTACAGTGAATAGGCTAACGAAGAATACGAGTATATGATGTTTTAATGAGAAGGGAACGACGTTTGATGACCCTAAGTAAGATTTCAAAGGCAATTGCAATGAAAGGTAGGTTATGCTCCATAATGACTAATTAAAGGTTTTGGAAATGTGAAAGTTGCAGGTTTGCATTCTGGCCAGTTGGTCGTAAAATGAAATACGGACCGTAAAGTGATATACGGTCCGTAAACTGCCATGTCGTATTTTGGCTTCCAAAACTTCAACTTCCTGCCAAATGAGCAAATGGTTAAATATGACCCAAAATACGGAGGGTAAAGTGTTTTACGGCCCGTAAACTGTGTCCGTAAATCACCACGTCTCAGCTTGAGTTTGTGGTTCTGATATGATTAAACACGACCATGAAGGACGGTCCGTAAATTGGAATACGGACCGTAAACCAAGTTTACGACCACTGTGATGTTCATTTAAGATCAAATTCTGGTTATTAAATAAGAGACCAAGTTTATTATTTCATTTCCACATTTCATCCCTTCTCTCTAAAACAACTCTCAACATTTATTCCACAAGATTTCAAGGATTATTAGTCATCAACAACACAAATCAAGTGAATCAAGTGTAAGGAAACCCATTAAGATCATTCAATTCAAGAAAATCTTGTTGAAGGAAAACTAGGGTTTTTTATCAAGTGGAGTATTTTGACCAAGGCTCGTTCCTACAACATCTAAGGTAAGATTTATGGTATATATATATATATATATATATAAATATAAATATGTTGTTTAAGGTATTTGAGAGTTAAAATGCTTGGACATTAGATGAGTATAGAAAAATGGGTCATGAATGATGAATAGTGACATTTTGAGAAATAGTTTGAATTGAGTTATGAGTCTTGATGTATTGTAATGTAAATGTGTTATAAATGATGTTGAGAACATGAGATGAGCAATGTACGTGAATGGACATAGTCGTGCATTATGGCCGTGGATATGGATGATTGAAAAGTGAGTCTAGAATATGGATAGTGTGGATGAATAATGACTATTGTTGTAGTATTGTGAATGTATTGTTGACGTTTTAGAGTTGAAATACACTATAGAGGAATGTCGTATAAATAGAGGAGACGTTGCCCGATTTTCTCTAGTATAGTCATGTATGCTAGCTATCGATTCTAATGATAGTATGACTTTAATGAAGGTATAAACGCAACCGTTGAAAGAGAACGTGCAAGTGGTAAATAGTCGAACGAAAAGGTATGTAAGGCTAACCCTTCTTTCATAAGGCATGTTTCTTTGGCCAAACGTCTAAATCTTCTATGAGACTATGATATCCTTCAAATGATTTGATCTTCTAAGCTTGTAAGCTCACGATTCTTGACTCGCTACGATCGTACTAATCCCTCGTATGGCGAGTAAGCCTATAAAAATAAGTGTGATGAATGATGATAATAGTGATAATGATATTGATGACGACTATAATGGTAATTGCGATGATAACGATGACGATGATGATAGTAATGATAATAGTAAAGATGCTTATGAACTACATGTATGTATGCCCTTGTATGGCTACTATGAAACACCGATCTTATATGGCCAGGTAGTATATGAATAGATGTATATGTAAGTATGTTCACGTAACGCGCGCGCACCACTGCAGTTGGGTATGGATAACACTGAGCCTTGGTAGGGCCAGGTATGCGTAACACTAAGCCTTGGTTGGCCAGGTATGTATGACCACCGAGCCTAGCTATGGTCGGGTACGTGAAACACCGAACCTTCGAGGTCGGGTATGTTATGTAAATTCTATGTATATGATGTGATTATGTACACAATATGAATGTAAATAAGGGTATGTATACGAATACGATTACTAATATTGAACGGATACGAATATGGATACAGATATGGAGGTATGAGCACAAACACACATTAGAATGGAAAGTTTCTATGAAAGGCAAGTAAGTGCCCATGGCGATAATATTACCATCTCCCATCTTGTGCTATTTCTTATGATGTTCATTATGCTTCTACATTGATATTGATCATGTTATACATACTAAGTACATTCTTCGTAATGACATCCTTTTGTTTGTGGACGTTGTGTCATGCCCGCAGGTGCACAGGGAGACAGGCTCGATCCATAGCTGCTTACTCATAGATTACATAGCAGAGCTCCATTTCATTCGGAGCCATAGCTTTTGGGTACTTATTCTTTTGTGTATATAATTATGGGCATAGTGGGGTCCTGTCCCGCTCATGTGATATGTTATACTCTTCTTAGAGGCTCGTAGTCACTTGTATATGGTTAGATATGTCTGGCTTTGTCGGCCCATATTTTGTATATCATTTTGATAGCCTTGTCGGCTCATGTACGTTGATGTGGCATAGATGCCAATCATTATATAAAGGAATTGTCGTCCAATGGGACTAGTATGATGAACGAATATATTCATATGTTTAATTGTATGGCTCACCTAGATGTAAGCATAAGTGTAAGCCAAGGGGCGCCCGGGTGGGCTAGCACCGGGCGTTCGTCGCGGCCCTCTAGACGGGTCGTGACATAAAATTACTGAGACTTATGGTCCTGATATCTACAAAAGTCTCAATAGTATTCTTCTTTGGGATCAGAACAAAATTTGTATGAGTTATGGACTTTGGCAATGTCTGTCTTTCAAAGAAGACTTTCACTACATTACACACATCAGCCCCTATAATATCCCAGCATACTTGATAAAATGCTCCTATCATACCATCTGGACCACCTGAACTATCTCCTGAAAGATCAAAATCTACCTTCTTAACATCTTCCAAAGTTGGCATGCTAATAAGTATCTGATTATTCTCCTGAGTAACCATATTAGGAACATGTTGCAGTAATGAAAAATTTGAAGAGATTTCCTTTTGTGTAAACTGATGATGATAGAAGTGAATTGCTTCTTCAGCTAGTGCATCTTCCCCTTCAATACACCTTTCATCTTGCTTTTTCATCCTTTTGATCTACAGTCTCTTCCTCCTACCATTTACTATGTTATGGAAAAACCTCGTATTCCTCTACCCCTCAGAAAAATAAGTAAAATGAGATTTCTGTCTCCAGAATTCCTCCTCATAATGCATATACTTCTTCAATTCTTCTTGTGCTAGTTGGAGTGCCATCCTGTTTGCAGGAGATGGATCATCTTCAAAAAGTTGTTCTTTAACTCTCATAATATCTTTCCTTACTACCAGCTGCCTGAAAATATTCCCAAAAGTAGCTTTACTCCATTCAGATAGAACATATTTAACCTTTTTAAGCTTCAATTTTAAAGTAATGAGCTTATCTGCTTCAAAATCTGCAGTCCACCCTTGATTCACCACCTCTAAAAAGGACTCATGTTCTATCCAAAACTTTATAAATCTAAAAGGTTTCCTAACATGTTTAGATGAATCTCCACAAGTAAGTAGAAGAAAAGCATAATCAGAACCCGTTCTAGATAAGTGTTCAACTTCCATGTGACCAATCAATCCTGTAGCTTTGAATAGTGAGCATTCTATCCAACCTTTTAAAAATACAATCTCTACCAGCTCTACCATTCCACCATATGAATAAACTACCTTCAAAAGCAACTTCAAAAAGTTCACATGAATTCACACAGAATGCAAAATATTCATACTCAGCAGGATAAACTGGCAGACCCTCTATCTTCTCATCTTCATTCATAATAACATTGAAATCCCCTCCCACAAGCCAGGGCAATTCCATTTGATCATCCAGGTTATACAACCTATCCCATAGATTAATTCTTTCCAAGGCTTCACACTTTGCATAGATCATAGTAGTCATAAGAACCTTATTAATCTCCCGAAGCATTAACTTAACTATGATCTGTTGTTCCGTATCTTGAATCACCTCTATATCTATATTATTATTTATAAATAACCAAATTTTACCGTTGCAGTTTTGATGTGCATATCTCATGCCCAGTTTCCTTCTAAATCTTTGAATGTGCCTAAAATGCTGAAATGCTGAAATCAATGCAATGATGGAGAATTTATGATGCCTATGTAGTATTTGCACTCTATGAAAGGCTTGCTGTGAATTCACAGACCTGATATTCCGAAAGAGAGTCTTCATAATGATTTATTCACATTCTTCACAGCTCTATTTGGTAATATTCATATAGGCTGAATATCCACTACACTTTGTTGTTTGAATTTCTTACTCCCTTTCTGCATGGACTTTAGAGAAATATCAGCTTTCTTAGCTACATGATTAAAAACCTGCTCTATTGATTCCTCCTCTGCCACATCTTTAGCAATGCTTTCTACTTCAATTTGATCAGGTAATGCTATATCTGATATATTATGGGACACTACATCATGCAATTCCTTCAAAGGAAAAGGTTTCTTCAGAGACAGTATTTGTTGATCTTGACCTTTTTCCACCAGAGCCACATGCAAATCACCATATTCCTCCCTTTCAGGTGGAAAGGTTCCCACTCCATCATGATTTATAGAAACATACAACTGGTCCTCCTGTCTGATTACAACTGGAGAAGGAAATTCCTTCTAAATATGCTCCTGATTTACTGGAGAATTTGTGATACTTTGCTCATGATCCTGAATCCTGAGCTAAATTATCGATACTCTCATTTAATTGCTGCTTCTCTCCAACTTCTACATGTTCTTGAATATTTGCTACATTGTCTCCTTGATCACTAGCATGTGCAACTTTCTCTTGAGGATCCTCTACATTGTCAATCTTTTCTTCAGAACCCTCCATATTGGTATAAATAACTATCTCAGTGCTTGCACTTTCATTTTCCTTCACATTCTCATCATGTATAACAGTATGAACTTCTTCAGAGGCTCCAGTCACATTCAAACTTTCATCAGTAGGTCCCACAAGTTTAGAGGTGTCAGCATCATCTGCCTTTTTGGTTAAAACATCTGATTATTTGGATACCCCTACTGATGCAGTGGGTACCTTATCTATTGTGTTGCCATTATCCACCCCTTCTTCTACATGGTCCTTCAATACCTCAAAGTTATTTTGAAGTGTAACTCCTTCTGGTTGCTTGTCTTTCTCTGAATGACCGTCCTCCTTCCTCTTCTTTCCCATGTTAGTAGCATTTCGATAAGTAACAACTTTACCACTTAAAACACCTTTGGCACATATTGCTGCACAGGGTATCTCCATCTATTATACCTTATATGCCTTCCTAGATATTGAAATCCATTATATGTTGTTGCTACTGCATGTTTCTCAGTTGTCACTTCTGATTCCTCACTCTTCTTCACTTCTGACTCTCCTTCATTGACATTTTCCTTCTTATCTACCTTCAACTCAGGATGTAACAATCTACACTCTTACTTTGCATGGCCTTGTAACTTACATTCAGTACAATACATAGGCAAATGATCATACTGAATCTTCACTTTCATAACATTCACTTCCTTGGTTTGATCATCTTCGATCTCCATTATAACAAACTTAGGAAGATCTAATAATAAATCCAGTTGTACCTTAACTCTAGCACAATTAGGTCTGGTTTTATTAATAGTAGCCATGCCTAATAACAAAGGTTTCCCAACTACCGATGCTAAGGTAAACAAAGATTCCTTAACAAAGTAAGTAGGAAGTAAATAAGGAAAAGATATCCATGCAATTGCAATTGAAGTCTCTTCTTCAACCCTAAAATGGGAATCATACATGAGAGGCCTTATTTGATAAGAATTACCATCATTAGACTTCAACCAAAAGGCACTCTTTGAAGATACGTTTATGAAATCTTCCATTAAAGAACATCTAATCAAAACATGTCAACCTCTTAGGAATCCAACATGACACTTTCCTTTAGCACCACACTGAATAGGAATAATCTCTCAACTCATCCAGTTCTGGCCAGCCATATGAGAACTTTCCTACAATAGCATGCTTTAAATTCTCCATTTGCTCCATTCTTGAGACTTCTAATGTAGTCCAATGCACCACTGGAATACCATCAACATATTGAACCTCTTTAATAGGTATAGGATCAACAATGAGGTTGGAAGTAGGGGTACAATCATGCACAAGAGTCTGCTTATAGTTTGGAAGGTTTGTTTTAACAATTGAACCAAGCGGCGGGACAATTGGTTGAGAAGTGTGTAGTTGCATGTTGGTAAGGAGAGGGTAGTGATCTAGGTTGGAAGTTGATGGAGGCTGGCTAGCCACTGTTGACGGCTAACCAATGGCCGGCGTGGCCATTGTTTGAAAGTAGGTTTAGTTCAGGGTTTGCATGGGAATAGGAGGATAGAGAAGAGAGCTTTTTTACTTCATACCCATTACCATGTGGGTATCATAGAGGATTGAGGAGTGTTTTTCTTGAAGAAATGAACTAGTCCTCTATGATACCCTATCAGTATATAATATATATCACGTGGGCATCATAGAGGACTGAGTAATATTTGTAATGAATATGTCGTCCATGATACCCTATTAGTATATTATATATACCAGATGTTATCATGGAGGACTGAGTTTTTTTCTTGAAGGAATGAACTGCCAGTCCTCTATGATACCTGTCAGTATATGATATACCGTGTAGGTATCATAGAGGACTGAGGAGTATTTTTTGAAGGATTGAATCAATCTTCTATGATACCCTATCAGTATATGATATATACCATATGAGTAACATAGAGGATTGAGTTATGTTTTTCTTGAAAGGTTTAATCAGTCCTCTGTGATACTCTGTCAGCATATGATATATACTTGGTTGGTATCATAGAGGACTGGGTGTTTTTCTTGAAGAAATGAACTGTCAGTCCTGTATGATACTCATATGTACCATGTGGGTATCATAGTATACTTCAACTTCTACTGATTTGATATACTATATGCTAGAATAAATTTTTATTAGAGATATAAAAGAAAAAAACTAAAAAGACAATATATCAGTTATCCTTTTTATTGATATAAAAAAAACAAAAAATAAAATAAAGGAGTGTACAATTAGATTATGAAACAAAAAAAAACAGGCAATAACAAAAAAAATGAAAAAAAAATGAAAGAAAAGGAGAGAAAGTTAATGAAAATCAACAATTTTTTTTTTAAAAAAAAGATAAATAAAAATAGCAAAAAAGGTGCATGAAATTAGATTATGGAGATAAAAAGGAAAAAAAGAAAACAAATAAATGAAATTAAAAAATGAACAAGAAATTAAAAAAAATAGAACAAAACAGAGTGTAACAAACCTGGCAAAACGCTCTCTAATCCATGCACCAGAAACCCTAACCCTAGCAAAACTAGCAGTCGACATGGCCACGATGGTCAGCGGCCAGCCTCCTCCGGGGACTGGTCAGCCCCTGCATCTTGCTTCCACTGTAGATTTCCCTTTGTTGAATAACAAAAGTACAGTCAATTGACAATTGTCACAGATATTCCTCAACAACCTGTGTTGTTGAAGGACATAATGCAACTATCTGTTAAAATCGATCCTATTGAACAAAAATCTATTACTTAGGTTAATGGGGTTCCAACAGTTAAATGGACAGAGAATGAAATAGCGAGAATGAATGCTATTGAAGAACTACAGTACGCTGTGGTAGGAAAATTCTCCTATGGATGGCCGGAGATTGATGAATTGAGAAAGGCAATACCATTGCA
Source organism: Lycium barbarum (assembly GCF_019175385.1). Lineage (NCBI taxonomy): Eukaryota > Viridiplantae > Streptophyta > Magnoliopsida > Solanales > Solanaceae > Lycium > Lycium barbarum. Next base: position 83,887,410 of record NC_083341.1, read on the forward strand.
GTGTGGCACTAAGGGAGAATGTAGGATTGGTGTTTTTAGATCTCGTCATGTGTTGATTTGACTTTCTCTAGAGGAAGATTTTATAAATCTTACATCTAAAGGATCATATTTTATTAATTCGAAAGATGGATATTATTATCAAATGAGTCCTCTAATATATGATCCGACTTTCAAAGTTGAGGAAGAGACTACCAAAGTTCTGGCTTAGATTTCTTTTCCCGACCTTCTACCCACATTCTTTGTCAAGGTATCATTATTTTCTTTGGCATCAGCAGTAGGCAAATCTTTTCATTTGGATATGGCTACAATTAACAAACCCTACTTGTGCTAGGGTGAAGGTTCTTGTGGACCTAAATGATGATATTCCTAAGTTTGTAGAAATGGATATTGTAAATGAAGATACTGGAAATGAGAGAACTGAAACAGTGACCATTAGGTATGATAATTTACCTAAATATTGTTTTGAATGCAGACTGCAAGGACATGATGAAAAGGAATATAGAATTTTGAATCCTAAACTAAGGTTTGATAAGGAGGGGAAAGAGAGTGGGACTGAACCTGATCAAAAGAAGGAAGCTCCAATAGAGAAGAACAAGACTGATGTCACAACCAACTCTAAAGTTCCAGAAAAGAGGGATAACTAACAGCAGAGAAACAACAATAACAGGCCTATTAAAATATCGTCAAGTGGAAAACTGGTTGGTAACTTGCAAAATTGGAATGCTAAGAAGGACCGGAGAACCAATGCTGAAGAAAGAAAAAAAGGGAAGGAGGATGACAAAAATGAAGAAAGGACAGAGAAGAGTATTCAAACTCATAATAAGCTTGAGGCTTTGACTACTGAGGGGACAGAGGATAGCAAGGAAAAACATGATGCACACAATGAAGAATTAGAAGAAGGGGCTGAAAAAACTAGCAACAATGGAGGAAATTCAACAAATACTAATGAAATAAAAATAGAAGAGGAACAAGGGCATGAGAAGGGGACAGAGAGTGTAAAGATATGAGTTGAAATGCATTTGGCAAGGTTCTTGAGACAGAAACAATTCCAAAATCAAAGGAGGAGCATACTAAATGGGGAGATAGAGTAGAGGAGACTGAAGTCACAGAGTCAGATGTGAAAATTGAAGAAAACACTTCACAAGAAAAAATCTCAGTTCCAAAAGAACAAGTGGATATACCTAAGGCAAGGGAGACAGAAACGGAGAGCAAGCAGTTTGGAGTGGATAGTACATATGAGGTGTCATCGTATGCATTTTCCTCAAGGGAATCAGACAGCATTGAAGGACATCCTGCAGAAACAAATGAGTTAAAGGCAATTGAGCACAATGCATCTGAAAAGAAGCCTCCAGATAATGAAATAGAGGCTTTTTGTAGTAAATCAGAGGCTGTTGGAGTAGGTGATCTTGGTAACACATATACAAACCTACAATAGAGCAATCAGGAAGAAGGCATTCAAGATTCTGGTAATACAGATTAAGTTACAATGAAGCAATGCTCTAAGAAGGCAATACAGACATAAATAAATGATAAAGTTCAAGAACATATGAGGTTTGATTTTGGTACACCTCGAAAAAATTTTCGTTGATGCACAGTGAATAGACTAACGAAGAGCACGAAGTATACGACATTTCGATAAGTAAGGAATGACATTTGATGACCCTAATTAAAATTTCAAAGACGTTCAAGATAAGGGAAGAAAGTTTGCCAAAGGAAGGCAAGGCTTACGATAGTATCGAAAAGGAATTACGAGTAACAAGTTAACGAGGACTTAATAATGATTTGGAGAAGAGTTATAACATCCCTTAGATTGTTAATGAGGTGATATACAATTGCTAAGAAGTTTCCATAAGGATTGGAGATCAAACGAGTCGACGAGAACGAACTTCGAAAAACTGGGGATTATACGGCCAAACATACTGGCCGTATAAAAAATACAGACCGTATGTTGGCCTGTATAATTAGCCCAGATTGGCACCTCTCTCTAGACCAAATCTACGGCCAAACATACAGTCAGTATAATTTATACAGACCGTATGTTGGTCCATAGAACTGGTCGGGACAGATTTGGTGTATTTAATGAGGGATCCAAGTCTTATTTCATTTCATTTCCTTTAACACCCCTTCTCTCTAAAACATCTCTCTACACTTTTCCCACAATAATTCAAGAGATATTAGTGATCAACAACATCAATCTAAGTGAATCAAGTGCAAGAAACCCATTAAAGTTCATCCAAGGCAAGGAATCCAAGTGAAGTTGAAACTAGGGTTTTGCTCAAGTGAGTTGTTTTCACCCAAGGTTCATCCCTAAACCATATAAGGTAAGATTTATGGTATTTCCATGTTGTTTAAGGTATTTGAAAGTTGAAACACTTGGATTGTAGAAGGATATAGAAAAATGGGTCATGAATGTGGAAATAGTGCCATTTTGAGTAATGGCTTGAATTGAGTCATGATTCTTGATGTGTTGTGATATGGATATGTTATTAATGATGTTAAGAACATGGGATAGGCAATGTATATGAATGAACGTAGTCGTGTGTTATGACCAAGGATATGGGTGATTGGAAGTGAATTGAGAAATATAGATAATATGGTTAAATAAAGACTATTGTTATGATATTATGAATGTATTATTAACGTTCGGGAGTTGATTTACTGTCACACCTCGGAATTTTTGGGTTGTTGAGCGATGAATGGACTAACGTAAGTTAAGGTGTACATGATGTCCCTACAAGTAAGTAGGGATGCTTAATGATTCTAATTAAGATTCCAAAGACATTTGAGGCAAGTGAGGAAAGTAAATCAAATGAAACTTCACTGCAGTTCTGCGAAAGGGGGGTTCGACGGTCGTTATTTGTACCGTCGGACGGGTCGACGCTTCGTCGATTGTGCCGTAGAATTGAGTTAGCGCGAAGACCATTCGACGGAGCAGATCGACGCTCCGTCGATCAGTTCGACGGACCGTCCTTCTCACCGTAGAATGAAAGGAAACGAAAGGTTGCTCACTAGAAATTTCACGACTTCAATGGTCAGAGCGACGCTCCGTCGATCTGATCAAAGCTTCGTCGATCGTACCGTATATCTCGGTCGGGACTGATTTCAAGATTTAATATAAGGACCCTCTCTCATTTTATTTCATTTCATTCCACTTCTCAACACACCAAGAAACCTCTAAAACTCTCTCCATTATTCATCCACAAGAAACTAAGGGAAAACCATGATCAACTATACCAAATCCACGAAATCAAGTGTATGAAACCTAGTAAAAGTTAATCTACACCAAGAAAACTCAAGGGAAGTGAGTTAGGGTTTTGGTGCAAGAAGAGAAGCTCCACTCAAGGGTTTTTCATCCATTATCTAAGGTGAGTTTTATGATCATTCCATGTTGTTTAAGTTATTGGAAAGCTAAGACACTTGGATTGTAGAAAGATATAGAAAATGGGTCATGAATGTATGAATAGTGTCATTGTTGAGTAGTAGTTTGGGGTGAATTATGAATATTGGTATGTTGTGATTGTAAGTATGTTGTGAATGACATTTATAACATGGAATAAGTATTATAAATGCAGTAATGAACTATGACCATGATTATGGAAAAATTGGAGTGAAACTACGAAATGTGGGTAATGTAGATGAATGATGATTGTTGTGTGTGATATTGTGAATGTGGTTGTGAACGTTTGGGAGTTGATATAGAATATGAAAATTTGTATAAACAAAGGAAATGCTGCCCAATTTTCTTTAGCTTTAGTAAGCACGTTTTAGTAATTGATTAGCTAATGTTCATGCGACTTCTCTTGAAGGTAGAAATGTGGGCATTGAAGGAGAACAAGCAAGCGATAGATTAGTTAAACGAAAAAGGTATGTGAGGCTAGTCCTTTCTTTCTATGGCATGAATCCTATAGCATGACTTTTCCTTCCTCTTCATGAATTTCCTACATTCCGGAAAACTAAAAGTCTATGTTCATGAGTAGCTATCACGACCCAGCTAGGGGCCGCGACGGGTACCCGGGACTAACCACCGAGCACCGCTCGTACTATCATTTAACTAACCCATTTAACAATCATTCATCTATTTCCGGTTAACTTTAAAAAGAGGATTTGCTTTTCATTACAAAAATATAACGCGTTGATACAGAAACATATTTCAATATACTTATACACATGCGTACTACCCATGTTGTGGAACCACACAACCCACACCGAGCATCTATGAGCCTCTATTGAGTGACATACAAATATATACACAAAAGGAACAACCAATTAGCACCTCCGGAAGATGGAGTGCTCTTCAGCTCGGCTAGTGACTCCTATCAGTCTGGACCGCTTTCCCATCTACCTGTGGGCATGAACACAACATCCAAAGAAAAGGATGTCAGTACGAACATTGTACTGAGTATGTGAGGCATACATCAAGAAATAAAGTAAGAATAAGAAAGTAAAGTAAAGTAAGAACAAGGAGATAATCGATAACTGCTTGCCTCTTAAGGCGGATCCATACATGCATACTCATAAAGCATCATATAGTAAATTGCTGCGGAACACGTAGCCCGATCCATATGTCATCATATGTTAGTGCCGAGGAACGTACGGCCCGATCCATAAATATAATAAGTTAGTGCCGAGGAACGTACGGCCCGATCCATAACCCATATACCCCACGTCCGGGCATCCCGCGTCCGAGATGGAATCATGATATGCCAGCTGTACAGGTAGCTATGCGTCTATAGCGCCTCACCTTTCCCCCTTTCCCCTGAAAACATTTTCATATCATAAATATATACATACATAATATACATGGCATGCTGGAGAGCCCAAGGAAAAGCTGTAAGTACATTGGAGTGACGTAAGGTCGAAAGCCTCCGATTGTGTTATGGAGTAATCATCGTCGCTTTGTCTCACCTTGAAGGAACAATTATTATAAGGCGAGACTATCAATGAAGAATAGCATTAAAAGAAAGCATAGAATAAAATCATGAACTTCATAAGGCATCCATTCATATACTTTGGAAGATTTAGAATAAAGTCACCATCCATGAATAAATTGAGAAATCAGTAAATAGCTCGACGTTCTCATATAGTCCTTGAAATCGTAAACTTGAAACTTTTAAACATAAGATTTGCTCTCATCATGGTCAGCATAATAATACTTTCACTTTTGACATCATCATTGTTATTGAAAACAATATCCACGGCCGTTATCATAACGCTCACATAATCGCAACCTTTGGTTTGGAAAATAGGAGTACTTTGGAAAACATTTATGAAATATCAAGAAGGAAATCGTGCTTCGGAATCTTAGATTATTTAACCTTTGATAGCAAGGAAAAGATGGGAGCATTTATGAAATCGTAAGCCAGGGATCATGCCTTTGAAAGAAAGGGAATAGCCTCACATACCTTCGACGCTTACAATTCTTATTGCTTGCTCGTTCTCCCTTAATGCACTCGTATACCTTCAAGAGAATTCATGTCGTCGTTAGCTAAGTAATTACAAGAACGGACTACCATTTCTAAGGAAAATTGGGCAGCACTCCCTTCATTTCTAATACTTTCCCCATGTTTCATTTCCACTCTCATACATTCGTAACGACAATCCCAATATTACTTTCAACAATCATCACTGATACACTTTGAGAAAAATCTGCCATTTTCCTCCAATTTCTCCACATTCATGGTTATAGCGCGTTATCACGTTTTCTCGTATATAATACTTATTTCATGGTCTAGACGTTATTTATAACATATTCACAACCGTAGCTTATCAACATTCATGACTCCATTCAACTACTATTCAATTGTGCCACTATTTACCCATACAAGGCCCATTTTCTATGTTCTTATATATTTCAAGTATCTAAGCCTTCCAATACCTTGAACCATATGGTATAGTCATGAAACATACCTTGGATGATGGTGGAACAAGCCTTGAGCAACAATACTCTTTTTATACCAAAACCCTATTTCAACCCTTTTGAGATTTCTTGAAGAAGATGACTTCCAATAGAGTCTCATGCCCTTGCTTTCATGAATTAGATGTTGATGATCTTGGTTACCCTTTGATCTCTTGAATTTTGTGGATGAATATTTGGAGAGCTTCTAGAGTGTTCTTGAATGGTGTAGATGCATAATGAAATAAAATGAAGCCTTGGTCCCCTTTATTAATTCAAAATCTGGTCTTTAATGAATTCCAGTCGGGGTGAACAGTGGTCGTAAACCACAGTTTACGAGCCATCCTCCCTGGTCGTATTTAAGCATGTCCAAAACAGAGAAGTTGGCTGAAGAATATTGCAGTTTACGATCGAGGTTTACGGTCCGTAAACCAGGTTACAGGTCGTATTCCAAGTCGTATTTAAGCATGTCCAAAACAGAGAAGTTGGCTGAAGAATATTGCAGTTTACGATCGAGGTTTACGGTCCGTAAACCAGTTTACGAGCCGTATTCCAAGTCGTATTTAAGCATTTCACCACTTAACAGAAAGTTGAAACTTGAAAGGCTGGAGGATGATGGTGGTTTACGGTCCGTAAATCACTTTACGGGCCGTATACCACTTCACGACCCCTGTGCTGAATAAAATTCCATAACTTTTTCATTTCCAAAAATTCACGAATCATCACCCCTTGCTTAGTAAAACACCCCACACTCATACCCTTGTCGTTCTATTCCTTGTACATGTACGGGGACTTTTCCGAGGTGTAACAGTAGCTATATGAGATAAGTGATATGTTACGAGCCTAATGATATGATGTTCCTATAAATTTAATGATGCCCTTTATTGTATACACTCACCTTATATACTATTCCCTTAAAGGTGAGGCAAAATACTTATAAATGTCCATAATGGAATCGGGGGTTCACGACCTTATGTCACCTCGATAAAGTATAGCTATCTTGAATTTCTATGCATGCATTATGATGAGTACATGTTGATGATATTACACCGCACCTATATGGCCGGGCAGACACCGCTAAGGCAGGCAGCTATATGTATACACCATGTCTAGGTAACATGGGCAGACACCACTAGTGTGCGGCATGAGATGGTACCCCGGACACGGGAGGCCTGGACGCGGGCTAATGATTATCACACGAATCCGATATGGACGGGCAGCTTATACATTTATGCATATATGATATGATGATGATTATGAAGTAATCCAGCATGTGTTATTTCTTTTATAAGTGACAGTCATATACAGTTGCTCCCTTATTGATGCTTCCTTTATCTCATTGACGTATTTTCATTACTTATGCCTCTCATACTCAGTACAATGTTCGTACTGATGTCCGTTTTCTTTGGACTCTATGTTCATGCCTACAGGTAGACAGGGAGGTGATCTTGATCCAGACTCGTAGGAGTTGTTAGCTGATTTGAGAGCACTCCATTGTTCTGGAGGTGCCTTTGATTATTCGTTTGTGCACATATATGTATATTTTGGGCCCGACGGGGTCCTGTCCCGTCTCTATGTCTAGTATTCTAGTAGAGGCTCGTAGATACGCAGTGTGGGTTACATGGTCTCACAAGGTCACTACTGTATGTATACATATATTATTTTGATAGCCGAAAGGCTTATGTATATAAAAGTATTTATGTTCTCAAAATAAAAATGATTTTTCTTATGATTTGAGTATGAATTTGATAAAAGAACGCTTAATGAGTATGATGAGTAGTAGAATGAGCGGTGCTCGGTGGTTAGCCCCGGGTACCCGTCACGGCCCCTAGGCGGTCGTGACATTTACGATATGGAGGAATGTCGTATAAATAAAGGAGATGCTATCCAATTTTCTCTAGCCTTAGTCATGTATGCGAGCTATCGATTTTCTAATGATAGTATAACTCTAATGAAGGTAGAAATGTGAGCATTGAAGGAGAACGTGCAAGTGATAAAATAGTTGAACGGAAATGTATGTAAGGCTAACCCTTCTTTCATAAGGCATGGTTCTTGGCCAAATATCTATTCCTCTACGAGCCTATGATGCGCTCCAAATGATTCTATCTTCAAAAAGCTACAAAGCTTATAATCTATGATATGTATTACGATTGTATTAAATTCCTCATATGATGAATAATCCTATAAGGATAGACGTAATGAATGACGATAATGGTAATGATGATAATGATGACGACGATAATAGCGACAACGATAATGATGACAATGATAGTACTGATAATGCTAAAGATGCCTATGAGCTTATATGTATGTGTGCCTATGTATGGCTATTATGAAAACCCCAAGCTTATATGGCCGGGTAGAATATATAGATGTATATATATGTATATGACGATACACACACACCACTGCAGTTGTGTACGGATAACACTAAGCCTTGGTAGGGCCAGGTATGTGTAACACTGAGCCTTGGTTGGCCAGGTATGTATAATCACCGAGCCTAACCATGGTCGGGTACGTGAAACACCGAACCTTCATGGTCGGGTATGCTATGTAAATGATATGTACATGATATGGATATGTATATCATGTAGATATGAGTATGAATACGGACATGATACAAATATGAATAAGAATGTGTATAAGAATACTGTCACTACCCGACTAGGGGCTGCGACGGGTACCCGGGGGCTAACCACCAAGCACCGCTCATTCTACTACTTATCATGCTCATTAAACGTTCCTTTATCAGATTCATACTCAAATTATAAGGAAATCATCTTTCATTTGAAAACATGAATACTTTTATATACATACGCCTCTCGGCTATCAAAATGATAATATACACACATATACATATGTACAGTAGTGACCTTGTGAGACCATATAACCCACACTGCGTATCTATGAGCCTCTACTGGAGTGCTAGACTTAAGGACGGGACAAGACCCCGTCATGCCCAAAATATACATGTACACAAAAGAATAATCATAAGCACCTCCGAACAATGGAGTGCTCTCAAATCAGCTGCTAGCTCCTATGAGTCTGGATCAGGATCACCTCCCTGTCTACCTGTGGGCATGAACACAGCGTCCAAAGAAAACGGACGTCAGTACGAACATTGTACTGAGTATGAGAGGCATAAATAATAATGAAACATCAATGAAATGAGGAGGCATCAAATGAAGAGCAATTTGTAACTGATTGTGACTCATAAAAGAAATAACACATGCTGACTTACTCATACTCATCATCAAATCATATATGCATAAATGTATAAGCTGCCCGTCCATATCGGATCGGTGTGATAGTCAATAACATTATCCTGCGTCCAGGCCTCCCGCGTCCGGGGTATAAGCTGCCCACTATAGTGGTGTGTATGTCTGCCCGTCCATATAGGTACGGTGTAATATCATCATCATAATATGCTCATCATAATATGGTCATCATAGTATGCTCATCATAATACGTGCGTAAAGACTCAAGGACAACTTTACTTTATCGGGGTGACGTAAGGTCGTGATCCCCCGATTCCATTATGAACATTTATAAGTACTCCACCTCACCTCGAAGGAAATAGTACATAAGGTGAGTATATACAATAAACAATATCATTAACTGTAGAATCTTTAGACTCCAGCTTATCATCATCATTATTGGGCTCGCGACATATCTCTTATCTCATATTGCTATTCATGAACATGAACTATTAGCTTTCCGGAATGTAGGAGATTCATAGTGAAGAAAGAAGAATCATACCATCAGATTCATGCCATATAGAGAAAGGACTAGCCTTACATACCTTTGTCGTTTAACTACTCTATTGCTTACTCATTCTCCTTTCATGATCACGTCTTTACCTTCAAAAGAATTCGCATTAACATTAGCTAAGCGATTATAAGAACGTGCTTACTAAGCTAGAGAAAATTGGGCAGCATTTCCTTTGTTTATACTACTTTCCCCATATTCTATATCAACTCCCAAACGTTCATAACAACATTCACAATATAGTAGACAACAATCATTATTCATCTATAATATTCGCATTTCACAATTTCTCTTCAATTCCCCCATAATCATGGTCATAACTCACTATTACGTTCTTTCACATATCATACTCATTCCATGTTCTAAATGGCATTCATAATCTATGTACAATCACAACATATCCATATTCATGATCCATCCCAAACTACTACTCAACAATAGCACTATTCCCACATTTATGACCCATTTTCTATATTTTTCAACAATCCAAGTGTTTCAACTTCACAATATCTCAAACATCATGAAAATATCATAAAACTTACCTTAGATATTGTGGGAACAAGCCTTGAGTGGTATTACCCTTCTTACACCAAAACCCTAGTTCACTTTTATTGAAATTTCTTGGCTTAGATGACTTTAATGTGCTTCACACTCTTGATTTTTGTTGGTTTGATGAAGTTGATCTTCAATTTCACTTGGATTCTTGTTTATGGAGGGTTTGGAAAGTTCTAGAGAATTCTTAAGTTGTGTAGAAGAAAAATGAAATGAAATAAATGTGATTGGGTCTCTTATTTAAAACTTGAAATCTATCCCGACGTCATTATACGGACAATTATACGGTCTGTATAATTGACCGTAAAACTGCTCCAGTGACCATCCCCCTCTTTGTCAATTTGACGGCACATTATACGGGCCGTAGAATTTTATACGGTCCGTATAAGTGACCGTGAAATTAACCCTTCAGCAACTTCATTCTGTGACACTTCTACGGTCCATTATCCGGGCCGTATAACATTATACGGCCCGTATAATCGACCGTATAACCCATCTTTTCACTGATCTTTTCCTTGTCACTTCGTTTGATCTCCAATCCATAGGGAACCTTCTTAGCACCTGTTTAGCACCTCAATACCAATCTAAGGGACGTTATCACTCTTCTCTAAGATGTCTTTACGTCATCATTAATTCGTCGCTCCTAATTCTTACCCGACGCACAACATATCTTTTTTCTTCCTTTGTCAAACTTCTTTCTTTACGTCTAATGTCTTTGAATCTCGATTAGGATCATCAAACGCTATCTCTTACCTATGAAATCATCGTATACGTCGTCCTCTTTACTAGCCTTTTCACTGTACGCTAACGGGAAATTTTCCAAGGTGTAACAAATACGATTATGGATATGAATGTAAATGAGTACGGATATGAATGCGGATATGGATACGGACGTATGTACACAATCACGCACTAGAAATTGGAAGTCCCTATGAAGGGCAAGTAAGTGCTTATGACGTTGATACTACTATCTCCCATCTTATGCTATTTCTTATGTTGCTTATTATGCTTCCATATTGATATTAATCATGCTTTACATACTCAGTACATTCGTCGTACTGACGTCCTTTTATTTGTGGATGTTGCGTCATGCCCGCAGGTGGCTAGGGAGATAGGGTTGATTCCTAGTTATTGTCACACCCCAACCTTACTAGGGTGTGATGGGCACCCGATCCCATACTCGGAGCCGAGCGAACCCGCTGACTCTTATTACATACTTAATCTCTTTAGACTCTTACATCAATAAGAAATGAAAAACATAGTAAAGCTTTCAAGATCTTTCCTTTCTTCGTACTCAATTCAAATAAATTCCATTGTCACATGAAACTTGTAACATGAAAGACAATAACCCATCGGCTGGTGGAGCCGCTTACAGGGCCGACATACTATACCTACGACTCTGTCTGCAAAGTCTCTAACTTCGAACAAGACATCATAGCATAGTACTCGGACCCGGCAACACTCCAGAGCAAATGGAGCTTGCCAACTCCGCTGGAACATCTTCTATAATAGCTTCTACTCGTCTGGGTGTACCTGCGCGGCATGAAACGCAGCCCCCGAGGAAAGGGGGTCAGCACAAGCAATGTACTGAGTATGTAAGGCATCAATAGTAACATAGTAAGAGATGTAATTATGAACAACAACAGAATAGAGATATAAAGCATATCATGAGATAAAAGAGCAACCTGTACATCTGAGTGCCTCTTAGGACGGATGCCATGCATGCTTGGCTTTCTTTGAAAACATTTCTTCTTCATATATATATAGAAAATATAACATGTCATAGCGCCGAACAACGTCGGCTCCCCCACATATATCCTGCGTCCGGGCATCCCGCGTCTGGGATGATAAATTACGCCAACTGACCAGGTGGCAATGCGTCTATAGCACAACATATGTCCCTTTTCCCCATCTTCCCCATATACATATACATGTCCCTTTTCCCCATATTCCCCATATACATATACATATGTCATATACATATATCATATAAGCAGCATGCATGAGAGCCCAAAGAAAGTCATGTATCCATCGGAATGACGTAAGGTCGGTAAACTCCGATTATATTATGGAATAATCATCATGGCTTTGTCTCGCCTTGAAGGAACAATTATTATAAGGTGAGACTAACAACGAATAGCAGCGTTAAGACTCGATGGGTACGTACATAAATCGACACATGAAGGCTCAAAAACAAGTTTCGGGTCAATCCGACTTAGTATAAGAAAGTTATGAGCGTTTGAAGTACAGAACCTTCTACGAATGTTTCGGAAGCCATTTTTGGAAAATCAAAGCAATAATCATATCAAGTACCTTTCGAACATGAAATCGTTCTTATCATAGTCATCATAGAAATATTCTCATGCTCGGCATCATCAATGTCATTGTAAAACATATCCATCGTTATTGTCATAAGATCTTACAAAATCATAAACCTCTGTTTTGGTAGAATACGGACACTTTGGAAAAACATTTAAGAGTTATCGGAAGAGAATCATGCCTTGGAATCATAAACATCTAACTTTCGAAAACAAGAAAGATATGGAAACAATTATGAAGTCATAACATCGGAATCATGCCTTTGAAAGAAAGGGACGAGCCTTAACATACCTGCTCCACGTCCTATTAGCTACGCTTAATTGTCCAAGCTCGCTATCGCTAGTCTACATTCAAGAAGATTGACGCAATCATTAGATTCATCACCATATACTTGTCTTAATCCTTCAAATGAATTCATTTATAATCTGCCGAAATTTCGGCAGCATTTCCCCTGTAAATATACCATCCCCGAGAATCTAACACGGCCCAAATCATCAAGCAACAATCCGAGAATTTAACTCAGCCAAACTATCAATAACAATACCATCAATCATGCCAACAACATCAACAATCAATTCAAGACGCATTCTAACATTAACAACTTTTGTCATACAATTCAACGACATTTCATTTATATTCAATTCAATTCACTTAGTATTCAAAACGAATCAATCAACATATTACTTCACCCGAAGCCTTCCAAATTCAACAAGAACAATAACAACCTATTTCCTTCTTTCAAATTCAACCACAACAACCCAACTTACAATCTTCCAACACATGTCTCACTTCCAAAGTCATGAATTATATTTACAATCTACACATTAGCAACATCATTCCTACAAATCTAAGAAACCATACTAATTATCACATTAACTTCTTCAACAATCCACAAACGACTTCCACTTCCTTTCAAACCATTAAATCTTCATTTTACATCATAGAATCTACCACAACAACAATTAAAATACTAAGTAAAATCAATTCACCACATCTCACCAATCCAACCCCTATTCGGCCACATCCCTATACATACCTATTTCATGAATTTCATCCATTTCTACATTCTACAACATCCACAATCATCTCCAACACATAGAAAAGGAGATTAAATCTTACCTTCCTCCACTTGTCATCTCACTTGGCTAGGGTTTATAAATCTCCCAAATGAATGCTTGGCTTGCTCTAACAACTTCTTCATGTTAATGAGGACCTTCCATTTGGTGGAAATACTAGAAGAAAACAATTTTTCTTGATCAATTTCTATGGACCATTTTTTTGAACCATGGCCGAATGGCCTTATTTTTTTTTCTTTCTCCAAGTTTTCTTCTTGGAGTTTTTCATGAATAGTTGTCTTGCCTTATGAGAAATTGTCCATATATATTTAGCCTCATCAAATAGCATGTGGACGCATGCCCCTTCTCTATTTTTCTTGAAGTTTCTTAAAAATAGTCAAAGAAGACTAATTGTCTTCTTAAGCAAGCTTTGGTCCATATATCTTTATAATTTGCCCCATTAAATAAAAAATTGTGGACACATGCTTAGGTGCCACACGTTCAACATGGCCCCTTCAAGAACCTTCTTGAATATTTTGTGAAATTCCCATTTTGCCCCTAGCCTTCCATAATATTACCATGAACCATTTTGTGAATTTTCCTTTTTACCCTTAACCTTTCTCAATATTTCCAAACCATTAATGTTCATAGATAATATTCATAACCAACTTGTACATTAAAATAATTTTGGAAGATGGTCATTCCCTTAACGTACCACGACTACCTTGAAATATCCGAACGTACAAAATACGGGATATAACAGTTATATTTCTCGAGGACTACATAGCGGAGCTCCATCTCATTCGGAGCTATAGCTTTTGGTACTTATTATTTTGTGTACATATTTATGGGCATAGCGGGGTCCTGTCCCGCCTATATGATATGACATACTCTCCTTAGAGGCTCGTAGACATGTGTATATGGTTAGATGTGTTTGGCCTTGTCGGCCTATATTTTGGACGTCATTTTGTTAGCCTCGTCGGCTTATGTACATTGATATGGGCATAGTTGCTAATGTTGATATAAAGGTATTGTTGTGCAATGGGATTAGTATGATTGATGAATAGAAATGTATGATTTTATATGTGGTTCACCTAGATGTAAATGTAAAGGTATGATAAGAGGTGCCCGGGTGGGCTAGCACCGGGTGCCCATCGCGGCCCTCCGGTTGGGTCGTGATAGATTTAAATAAACAGGTGCTAGAAAGTTCTTCATCATTTAATGGATCACAGTTGTTGATTGATGCTGTTGAGAAGGAGAACCAGATTCCTGCAGTCAATAATACAAATTAGATACAGTTAGCAGTTACACATAAAGTCCCAAATCCTAATGCTAATCTCCAAGACATTGTAGCACATAGAGTTTCTCAATTAAAGATTCAAGAAACTTCAGGGAGGAATCAGCAAATAGAGGAGGATAAAGGGATAGAAGACAGTGCCAACATCATCCACAAAGTTGCAAGAGAAGCTAGATTATCACCAAAGGCTCAAGTTAAGAGTGGTAAAAAACATAAGGTCTAAGAGATACCACAGACCAAGAGAATGTCAAAGAGGGCAGCTTCCTCCAAGGGTAAATGATGATTAAGTCTTTAATTTGGAATATTAGGTCTGTTAATACCCAACAGGAATTTCAGAGACTTATCAACTTACAAAAGCAACACAAATGTTTCATAGCTGCTCTAATGGACCTTTTCAGAATTATAGACATTTGCAGAAGTACAAAAGAAGACTGGGCATGGAAATTGCTATCACTAATAAGAATGGGAAGATATGGGTTTTTGTGGATGTAGCAGTCCAATGGCAAGTAATAATGGATGAAGATCAACAAATTACTTTGAACATTCATCACCAAGACATAGAAAAAGATATTATTGTTACTTTTGTCTATGTTAAATGTGGTAAAGGAGAGAGGTTGGCATTGTGGGATGATTTTTATCAAATATCAAGTTCAATGGAGTTGCCATGGATAGTTGGAGGCGATTTTAATGTTATTTTATCAGAAGAGGAGAAATTGGGAGGTATTCCTGTTACACTTGCTGAATGTGAAGATTTTGCTTACTGTGTAAATTCTTGTGATTTAGTTGACATGGGTTGCAAAGGAAGTCCATACACTTGGTGGAATGGTAGGGCTACAGAGGATTGTATATTTAAAAAGCTGGACAGAATCATTGTCAACTCCATATTTCAGGAAATTTTCCCACAAATTGAAGTGGAACATTTGACAAGAACAGGGTCTGATCATTCCCCTTTATTATTATCCTGTGGTGAAGAGGTTGTCAGCTTTCAGAAATCATTTAGGTTTTTGAATTTTTGGACTCAACATGAGTCATTTTAGGATTTTGTTAAACAACACTGGCACACAGAGTTTGTAGGTACTCTTTTCTTGGCCTTTAAACAGAGATTGAGCGATCTAAAGAGGGCTCTATCAAAATGGAGTAGAGAAACTTATGGACACATTTTCAAGCATTTATCAATCAGAGAAGAGTTGGTCAGGGTGAAGGAACAATTGTTTGAGGAAGATCCTAGCATTCACAACAGAATTGTGCTTTAGAAAGCATAAGCAGAACTGAAAAAGTATCTAAACATTGAAGAACAGTATTGGAGGCAGAAAGCTGGCATTTCCTGGTTCACTGAAGGAGACAGAAATACTAATTTTTTTCCATAACCATGTGAATAGGAAGAGGAAAAGCTACAACTAAAAAGGATTCAAAATAGCAATGGGGTTTGGCTGGAGTCCATGGATCAAATTTCTGAGGAAGCAGTGAATTTTCTCAGTAAGCAATTCATACAAGAAGAAGATGCAGTGGAGTTTGAGATTCTTTAGAATGTCCCATCCATGGTTACACATGAACAGAATGTTGTCTTATGTTCTTATCCCTCTAAAGATGAAGTAAAAAGGGCAGTTTTTGCTTTGGGGGGAGACAGTGCTAGTGGTCCAGGTGGGTTTACAGGTTTATTCTATCAGCAATATTGGGAAATAGTTGGTAATGATGTCCATGCTGTGGTTTTGGCCTTCTTTGATGGAAAAGAGTTACCTAAATCTATTACTCATACAAATCTGGTTCTTATTCCTAAGAAACAGACAGTGGAGACTTTTTCAGACATGAGGCCTATCAGTTTATCTAACTTCATCAACAAGGTGATTTCAAGGGTTATACATGATAGGTTATAAAGTATTCTCCCTACTTTGATTTCCTCAAATCAATCAGGCTTTGTTAAAGGAAGGAGTATATTTGAGAATATTCTACTCACTCAAGAGATAGTCTCAGATATCATAATAAGGGGCAAGCCTGCAAATGTGGTTATTAAACTGGACATGGCTAAGGTTTATGACGGAGTATCATGGAAGTACCTAATGCATGTATTAAGGAAAACGGAAAGAGCCAAATATACCCCTGTACTATGAGAAAAGGGCCAAATATACCCCTCGTTATACTTTGGGGCCAAATATACCCACGTCATTATACTTTGAGGC